>NC_079441.1:34507138-34784638 GCF_903798145.1 Danio aesculapii | reverse complement strand
AATATTCAGTGTATTAAATTGTGAGGAGAAATCTTTCACCTCATTGTGCCCATTTTTTTAAAAACACTATGTTGGAATGGAAGTTACTCCCACAATTCACACAAAGTATTGGGCCTCAGGAAAAAGTGGATAATATGCTAATTGTAGCTTTACAAAGCACCTTTTAAAAGAAAACAGACACCAGTTATGTTTCCATCCAAAAATGCTAATTAACTTTATGCACAAAACTGGTATATCACATAAAAGATGTGCAACCAAGCAGCATTTCCATCCCATATATATATATATATATATATATATATATATATATATATATATATATATATATACACTAGATACCACATACGGACCCTGAGCATGTGTCAATAGCGCCACCACATTTCTATAGTGCACCTAGGACAAATGTCCTTCAACCACACTTGTCAAGACTAAAGTCAGTGTGAAGATGCTGGACTTTTGCGCTGCGTACAGGTGTAATAACGAGCAAGCAATAAAACAAAGCACAAAGGCATCATATTTCAAGTTATGTTAAAAACATTTGTTGCTAAACAAGTATATAATACAGTCTCATACTGTACTGACCATAAGGCAAAGTAGCACCAACTAAATACCAGGCTTATGCTAGTTTTGTTGAATAAAATAAGCAAACAATGTAAATGAAATATGACAACAAGATGCTGCGGTGCCAGAAACTTATATTATTGTTGGCTAAGTGAACATAAAGGGGATTTATTCACAAACGAATCGCTCCCTCCGATAGAATAAGAAGTGAAAGCAGAAGAGGGAGTGTGTTTCAGGACATAGATTATGGCTTGTTTCCACTGAGTGGTACGGTACGCTTTTATGGCTGTTTCCACTGTCAAAAGGCGTACCGAACCGAACCGTACCGTACCACTTTTTCGGCACCCTTTACAAAGGGTACCAGGGGTACCAAAAGTCAGAGCTAGACGCGCAGCTGAACACTATTGGTTTATAGAGATACGTCATTTGCTCACGCAACAAGCCAGAATGAAAAGAAAGGAACCGGCATGTTTTAAATACACAGTTGAGACTTTACACAGTAATAATATATAGATATAATAACAAGCCATGGTTGACCCGAGCTTAAACAAACCTTGTCGTCGTCTTAATGAACAGCCACAAAGCCAAAAACAGCAAAATCTGCTGTGTGCCGTCTAAAAGTGCGAGCGGTTTCACTTTCTCCAGAGAGCTCACAATATATTGCGTCTATGTTTGAAATAAACTTTTTGAGCTCATATTAAAAACGTGCTTGTGATCATTGAAGCGCTTTGATATCCTATCCTGTCAGAAAGAAACAAACGCGAGAGTGAAGCATAAAAAAAAACGAGGAGAAGCCGGAAAAACAGCAGCAAATGATGCGTCTGCAATCAAAAACATGAACAAACTGCCATGTTTAGCTATTATCATCACCTTTTGGACTATGATGAACTCGGAATGACGGAATTACTTTCTAACAAGAGGTTACATGTGCTGGTGAAGATTAAAGAGACATATGAGGGGTTTGCACTGACTGTAGGCTATATTTCATGTTGTTTTTGAACCGGGCAGTGGCACAGGAGGTAGTGCTGTCGCCTCACAGCAAGAAGGTCGCTGGTTCAAGCCTCGACTGGGTCAGTTGGCGTTTCTGTGTGGAGTGTGCATGTTGTCCCTGCGTTCACGTGGGCTTCCTCCGGGTGCTCTGGTTTCCCCCACAGTCCAAAGACATGTGGTACAGGTGAATTAGGTAGGCTATATTGTCCGTAGTGTATGAGTGTGAATGAGTGTTTATGGATGTTTCCCAGGGATGGGTTGCAGCTGGAAAGGCATCCGCTGCATAAAACATTCAATTCAATTCACCTTTATTTGTATAGCGCTTTTACAATGTAAATTTTGTCAAAGCAGCTTCACATGAAAGACCACAGTAAATTGAAACTGTGTCAAACTGTGTTGGCAGTTCATACCGCTATGGCGACCCCGGATTAATAAAGGTACTAAGCCGAAAAGAAAATGAATAAATGAATGTTTTTGAACCTAAACAAGAACTAAATGTATGCTGTGTGTAGTTTTTCTGTAAGTGGTAACGTATCAGAGACTATAAGGGTCTGTATGTGTTCATATATGTTGCATTTATTTATTTATTTTATATAATTGCGTTACAGTAATTATGTTACAGTAAGCTATTTTGCACATTGTCATTAATCTGCAGTTATAATCAACTCATGTTCATAGAAAAGTTAGTAATAACAATTTATACAATAGTATTTATGTGTATAAAGCATTTGTTTTGTGAGAAGTGCTTCTCATATGATATGTGAACGACCCGTACAGCTTTGACATTTCTTTGACATCGTCTGAAACTTTCTGTCGTACACCACACCCACCAAAAGAGTACCATTGGTACCCTTTTAGCAGTGGAAACGCAAGCCTGATAAAGGTGACCCGTACCGTACCGTACTGTACTGTAGTGGAAATGAGCCATTAGATCAACTTTAACAGGAAGGGAGGATAATACATTTCCATGCACATAAACACATGCTCATTGTCAGCAATGCCCATGCGATTACTTATCCATTGATGTAGAAAAGT
Source organism: Danio aesculapii (assembly GCF_903798145.1). Lineage (NCBI taxonomy): Eukaryota > Metazoa > Chordata > Actinopteri > Cypriniformes > Danionidae > Danio > Danio aesculapii. Next base: position 34,782,052 of record NC_079441.1, on the reverse strand, counting down.
GATGTAAAATTATACTTTTCATAATAAAAAAAATTGCATACTGACCACGGGAAAACTCCCAATCATAGATATATGTATAAATGTGTATATATCTATGGCTCTGGATGGCCAATCCTCCACTACACCTTGGTCCAAAGAGAACAAAATCGTCACATCCTGATTAACTGGCGCCATATGTCAACAGTAAAAATTGAATTTACTGCAGTAGGAGAAGCTGCATGAATCTATTTCTTATTTAATAAATGACTTGCGTCTCAAAAGACGATGCCGACATGCAATGGGCATGGGCATGGGACGTGGAACACAGATGCTTGTGACAGTTCTGGAGGTAATTAATAATATAATAACACTAATAAATGGTTAAAGCATTTTAGGATGACCAAAACAACATTTCAGATGTTTTACAATGCGGTCAGCATGCTGGATTATCCATTCACACACATTTTTATCATCACATGTTCTCTTATAACAAAATCACATGACTTGTTTTAATGTCTGGAACTGGAAGTTGTTCGGTAAAAGTGTTTCCATCGTAGTTTATGCAACCTAGGATCATTTTGAAAACGTACCCTTACAGACGTATCTGGAGACCGCGAAATACGTCCCGGCAGCACGTTTTTCTGCAGTTTTTGTTTTCGCGAATCTACGAGAGGCCGCCATGTACGCTTTTTGAGATCTCAAATTTCCCTCGCGAGTGTCATTCGTGCCTGCAGTTTTCAAGTAAATCCACCAGAGCTGCTGTCGACTGACTTTTTGACAGACTTTTTGACTGACTGATCGAATGATCGGCTGACCCACCCTCCCCCTTCCCTAAACCCAACCAATTTTATCGATTGATCCACCTACCCACTTCCCTAAACCCAACCAATACGTTTCAAAAGCAATCCAAAAAAAGAAAAGCCCTTGTCTGATTTTTTTACCATGTTTTCATATTTTACCACATTCTCACCCTGCTATTTACTTGTTTGTTTTATTATTTGGAATTTTTTTGTGTCTTACCTGCTTTCTGGAACTGCTCTTCACCAGACTCAAACCCCGTCGTCGTGGTCAACTCCTGTCTGCATCTCAAGTCCATTGACAAACATGGTGCGCTAACGGGACAAACTGGTTGCAGTCGGAATCCCATCCATACGGAGGTAAGAGGTCAGCTAGTAAGCGTGAAAAGGAATGGTGTCACACCGTCCCGTAGTGTTCGTTTAAAAAAAATGAAATGCGGTCTCCAGAAACGTCTATAGGGCTACGTTTTCAGAACGTTTATGTGCATCTTTTCTTATTGAATAAAAAGTTTATCCTACTCAGTTATGTGCATATGTTTTTTATGTGCATTTTAAAAACAAATGCGCATCATGGTGATTCCATCAACTGATTTTTTTATGCGCATATCCAAGATGTGCATAAAAATAGGTGGAGGAAACGTAGCTAATGATTGAAGATTTTCATTAGTGTGAAACAAGTTTAGTTCATTAGGTGAGAAAAGGGACGCGTTTATTCTGGCCTAATGAATGAATGTTAAAGGAAGCAACATATGCAGATCAATGATGTCTCTGCATTAGCTGGGTCTCTGGAACACTACATGAAGTATGAATGCAGTCTGTGATAAGCGCTAATCTCGATGAAGCTCTCAGGAACAGGCCTCTCCTGTTAGAGCTGCTAAAGCACAGTGAATGGCCAGAATACTAATGCCTCTCACACTATTTGACCTGTGCCAGACCCGGTTTGCCCCGTGAAGCATGCTAAACATGGCCTGTGCATGTAAGCAGGGTCCACATGTGCCCCACTGGTGGGCCAGCAGCCCGAGCGCCATAGACATCAGTGTTTTGATCAAAGGCGAGAATGCTGCATCTCTCTCTGTGTTCTGGACAAGAACAAAAATGCCAAATTCAGCCCTGAGGCCATACTCATGCATAATGAATGTGCATTATTCATACAATTATTGATAATGCTTTTTACATCAGTGATTATTCATACATTAATTATTGCAAGCGCTAATGTCTGAGCATTAAAGATATTGTTATTAATGTTGAATCATCTTTAAAGGAGGTCCCAGAGGCCTGAAGCTACGAGGAGAGAGAGAGACAGAGAGAGAGAGAGTGACAGAGAGAGAGAGGGAGGGAGAGAGAGAGGGATAAAGAGAAGTACTGGCCCTCTCACTCTCTCTCTGTCTGTATCTGATTGATCATATCCCAGCCTCTCCCCTGGGAGGTCAATGCATCAGTTCAGATATAAATAATTGATATTGCATGTGTACATATTCTTAATTATTGTTAAATATTAATAGAGCTTTATGCTGGAGGTTGATTATAATTTTCTCAGTGATTAGTGGCTTAGTGTTACTAATGCTACCTTTGTAATGGCCGTGTTTGGATTTGGGCTAAAAATCAGGGTTGGGAAAATGTCATCGCTTACGTTCAGTTTATGCGGTTGATTTGTCAAAGGAATTGACTACAAGGTGCTAAGCGCTGAATTTTAATGGATAGATAGATTTTAGCAATACAAATATTTTAGGTCAGAGGCAAATTCGACCATTAATCAATCTGTCAATAAATTAAATTATAATACAGCTTTTATTTATTTATTTGTATACTCGAATGTGTCCTGTTTAATTTGATTATTAACTGTTTTGAATGTCAAAAAATTACTATACAACATACAATTTTGTCAATCATTTACAAGACTCAATGTCACAGTACAGCCCCAAAATACTAATTAACAGTCATTTTAAATATTTAAACTTGCCACTAGGGTTTATGCAATATATTAAAATACAAATATAATAAAATGTGTTATGATGACATTAATTCATGTTTTTGACTGATTACAGGCCAGAATACATGTAAGATTGCTATTTATTTTTTACATACATTTGTATATGATACAGATTTGGTGCAACAGGAATAAGCAACAAATTCCCAGTGCTTGCTTTTTTCTGTTTATTTTGAACAGACAAAGCGTTTCGTTAAAATCAGCTACAGAACAGAGGAGCTTCTTGTGGTGCAAAAGAACAATATTAACATATTTGAATAAAACTTTATAAATAGTAAGCTGCAAGTAAACTGGTTGATGGACTTGCATGGCCGTTATACAGTCTTGTCTTTTGCAGCACCTTACTCATGAACTGCATTTTTTTTTTAGATGCCATGTAAAGATACAGTGCATTCGGAACGTATTCATAGTGCTTCACTTTTTCCACATTTTTTATGTTACAGCCTTATTCCAAAATGGATTCAATTCATATATTTCCTCAAAATTATACACACAGTACCCCATAATAACAATGTGAAAAAAAGATTTTGATAATTTATTAAAAATAAAAAAAGCTGCAAAATCACATGTACATAGGTATTCACAGCCTTTGCTCAATACTTTGCTGATGCACCTTTGGCAGCAATTACAGCCTCAAGTCCTTTTTGAATATGATGCCACAAACTTGGTACACCTGTCTTTGGGAATTTTTGCCCATTCCTCTTTGCAGTACCTCTCAAGCTCTATCAGGTTGGATGGGAAGCGACGGTCTACAGCCATTTTCAGAACTCTCCAGAGATGTTCAATAGGATTTAAACTGGGCTCTGGCTGGGCCACTCAAGGACTTTCACGGAGTTGTTGTGAAGCCACTCCATTGATATTTTGGTGGTGTGCTTTGGGTCATTATCCTGCTGGAAGATAAACCGTCGCCCCAGTCTGAGGTCAAGAGCACTCTGAAGCAGGTTTTCAGTCAGGATGTCTCTGTACATTGCTGCATTCATCTTTCCCTCTATCCTGACTAGTCTTCCAGTTCCTGCTGCTGAAAAACATCCCCACAGCATGATGCTGCCACTACCATGCTTCACTGTAGGGATGGTATTAGCCTAGTGATGAGTGGTGCCTGGTTTTCTCCAAATGTAATGCCTGGCATTCACTCCAAATAGTTCAATTGTAGTCTCATCAGACCAGAGAATTTTGTTTGTTATGGTCTGAGATCCTTCAAATGCCCTTTGACAAACTCCAGGCCCTTATATACTCCAGGACCTTATATAGACAGGTGTATGCCTTTTCAAATCATGTCCGATTAACTGAATTTACCACAGGTAAACTCCAATTAAAACATCTCAAGAATGATCAATGGAAACAGAATGTACCTGAGCTCAGTTTAGAGCTTCATGGCAAAGGCTGTGAATACTTATGAACGTGATTTTTCAGCATTTTTTATTTTTAATAAATTTGCAACAATTTCAAAAACTATTTTTTTCAAATTGCTATTATGGGCTATTGTGTGTAGAATTTTGAGGAAATAAATGAATTTAATCCATTTTGGAATAAGGCTGTAACTTTAAAAAATGTGTAAAAATGAAGTGTTTTGAATACTTTCCTCATGCACTGATTAAAGTCAGATACACAGCAGTCGACCCATCAGAAGAACTTCGGAGCCAGGGCTAGCATTGCAGGCCTATGTTTATGATATCAAGTTGGCATGACAACGGCAACATGGCGTAACCACTTCTGAACACTGCGTCTTACGTTTTTAGATTCAAAGACGCATTCTTTGTGATTGGCTGCTAAGTTGTTGCACTACTGTGGACGTTTTTGCCTAACTGAAGTGATTAGCACATCTGAACTGACTGTATTTATCGTCAGAGTGCTTGAACTGAACTGTGACCACTGTACCGTGACGGTTTGAGACAAATTCATGTACCGTTGAATCCCTAGCATAAACAATTATTAAACCATTTAAAAAATATATAATTCTTTACACAATCAATATTTAAAACAATTTGATATTTTCTTTATGTATAAAATCACCTTTTAATTCAAGTCAGTTTGGGCACCAAAATAGGACAACTCACCTTTGACCCTTTTGTATCCCAAAACATTCTGTATATCAGTTATTTTTTATTTTAATTTGAACTGTTATTTAATTGTTACTCATTTAACCTTATCTAGAAAACAAGAATGCCCATTGGTCTGGGTTCATGTGTAACCCAGTAGTACGCAACAGCTGAAAATGTCAGTGCTAAACCAACAACCTAAATGGGTTATCATTATCAATGTAATGCCAAACATAGTTTACTATGTAGTATTATGTTGTTAATACTGTAACATTAAATAAACAAACTCAGTATGAGGCACATGCACAATCCTGTACCCTCACCATTTTGCCAGCCATGATATCTCATATCGTTAGTACGTTAGTATGTCATTTAGTTAGTGTGTTTTACGGCGAGTATCTCCCGCAGCCCCACTCTTGTCGACATACCTGATATTCTTAGAGACTAAGTGTGAGTGTCTTTAGTCTGTTAATGGCTACGCGAAAGCATAAGCCTCTCTTCCCACGCACAGAGGAAATAAAGAACAGGGAATTCCGCTCCAGCATGAGATGCCAGAGTATTCCCCTGCTTTACCCGCACTCAATAAATAGTAAATCTATTTCCGAGACTGGCCATGTTGCTCAAGAGGCCCCTGGCAGCTGACCTTTAGGTCTGCTATTTAGCGAAACAACATTATCATTCCAAGCTCCTCCTGCTGATGGTAAAACACATAAACCCCCAACGCACAAACACACACACACTCACACACACATCAGAAACACTATACTCTGCTATGGTACAGGAAGCCAGGATGTTTCCAACACCTCAGCCAGAGAGGCTCATGGGAAAGAAGAGTGGGCTGCTCATATGATCAGGTTTCACCTCAATGTGTTGAATTACCAAAAGAGCACATTTTCATCCTGCTAATCGCTACGATAATGCTATTGGCATTGATAAACTGGGCAAAACATGGTTCTTAAGAGATCTTTCCTGCTCCGTTAACTGGTAATTGTCTCCTAAAGCTGTCTGGGGCAGTGAGTGATATCGCTGACCAGGTGGAGGAAGGACAGGAATAAATTTAGCCGTTTTGTGACGCTCGCGGCATGGAGGCCGCTTAGTCAATGTGTGTGGGGTGAAAGTGGTCTGTAATGAGTCCTGGAGACAGACAGCTTCCAGAACCCGAGAATAGGAGCTATCTGTCCACGAGAGTGTTTCTTACGCACGTATTTCTGTCGCACACGTGCTCCTTGAACTCTCTTTCCATCACTCTACCCTTTGATAATTGGTAAACCATATCGATTTGTGCAAAATTGGGTTTCCAAAGATCTGATTCCCCTCCCTCATAACGCTATCTACTGTCATAGATATCAGCGCATTTGTTCCGTGCAATAGCTCATCTATCGGTTTCGGCTTTAAACAGCACAAGCCTTTGTCACTGAATAAGTTTTGTCTCATCTTCATTCCTGTAGAGGTGGAAATGAGACCTGCCTCTACAACACACACTAACACACTCACTCTCGCACACAGATTGGATTGCTGCTGACTAACCATCGTGACGTTCCAATAAACGTCCATGGTTATGTCCCCATCCAAGGTTTCGGGTTGCAGTGTTAATAAAGAACTGTGTTCCCCCCTGGGTTCAGTGCCATCTTGGCATTTCGGATCTGCTGCCTGGTGAAACACAGTATCGGCCCAGTCCGCATTCTCCACAGCCCACTAGAGAGCTGTGTGTGCGTAGATGTGCTCCTCCTCTTACATGCTGATGATCGTACACTTCTCTTATTGTTTTACAGCCACTCAGACAATCCTGCGAACAGCTGTCTACAGAAGCTCAGATAAACTGTTTACACAAACACCATGCATTTCATTTTACAGACCATTCAGTGCTGGAGGCAAAGTGCACAGACAAAAACAGATGTACAATACAAATATGGGACAGGGTTGATTTCGTTGACGAAATTTATTTCTCATAATTTTCATGAGAAACAAGTAAGTAACTAAATAAGATGAAACATTATTATACCTCTAAAATAGATATATTTCTTTTCACAATCAATATTTAAAACATTGGACACTTCACTTGAATTTGATTTTATTTTACATATAAAATTACCATTGTTAATTCAAGTGAGTTTGGGCACCAAAATTGAACATTTTGGGACAACCTTTAACCCTTTTATATCCTAAAACATTCTGTATATCAGTTATTTTCATTTAATTTGAACTGTTATTTAAATGTTACTTATTTAACCTTATCAAGAAAACAAGAATGCCCAGTACATTAGTCTGGGTTCATGTGTAACCCAGTAGTAGGCAACAGCTGAAAACTAATACATCAGTGCTAAACCAACAACCCAAATGTTTCATCATTATCAATGTAATGCCAAACATAGTTTACTATGTAGTATTATGTTGTTAATACTGTAACATGAAATAAGTAAACTCAGTATGAGATACATGCATAATCCTGTACCCTCATTTTTTTATCAGCCATAATATCTCATATTGTTAGTACGTTACTATCTCATTTAGTTAGTGGGTTTTACGGCGAGCGTCTCCCGCAGCCCCACTCTTATCGAAATACCTGATATTCTTAGAGACTAAGTTTGAGTGTCTTTAGTCTGTTAATAATCAAAATAATTTATGTTTATTCATAATTTTTGTGACGAACAAGTTTCTACCGACAAATCTAGAAAAATACGAAATAAAAATTAAAGTGATGATGACTACAACTATAATAAAGTATACTGACATTTTTGTAGACTAATAAAAATGAGATGAGCACATAATTGGGGGACGTTTTTTGGAAAATATCCAATCAGAATTAATTTTGGTATGTGATGCATAAGGCACACACACATTTGAAAAGTAGCTGATCCACAGTAGTTGCGGGATGCGATTACATCATCATAAGAGTAGAATAGATTTACTCGACTAAAATTGTATCAAATTTAGTCATCTAAAACTAGACTAAAACTAAAATGATTCAGAAGACTAAAATATGACTAAAACTAAAATGATTCAGAAGACTAAAATATGACTAAAACTAAAATGATTCAGAAGACTAATATATGACTAAAACTAAAATGATTCAGAAGACTAATATATGACTAAAACTAAAATGATTCAGAAGACTAATATATGACTAAAACGATTCAGAAGACTAATATATGACTAAAACTAAAATGATTCAGAAGACTAAAATATGACTAAAACTAATGATGAGAGAATTTAAAATTTTGGGGAAACTCTTTAAGTATTTTGAATATGTCAAGCTGCTGTGATCAACACATTGTAATGTTTTTTAATGAATACTAAATAACTGAAAGAGCTGCAGTTTATTTTGTACTTTTATAGGTATATTTTAGATGTTTTCAAAGTAAAGTAATTAGGAATCTGAAAACTTTTACATGAAGTAATTAGTAATGTAATCAGATTACAATTTTCCAGTGATCAGTAATAAAGTAACTTTAAAGTAACTTACCAAACACTGTTTAGGACTAATATTTTGTAGAATTATGAATTGCATTTTTTACCGTACCATTATGCACTTTTTACCTTTAATATATACGATGTGTTAGACTGGACAAGAAAGACTCAAACAGGCACATCCATGAGCTCTTTTTTTACTTCATATTCTGGTTTTATTTCTAAAGAGACTCCATATTAAAAATCACACACCCACAGGCTACGAGTCTTTCTGTGTATTGAAATGACAGTCGAGGCAGTTTTGGTTGTTTTGCATTAAATAGGGTAAAATTATGCACAAAGAGGGTTGAATGTAATTAAACTAATTAAAACTACAGCATTAATAAAATATCAGCCAAAACAGCTGTTGACTGAGATTTAGGCCTTGGGATGCATGAGGCTGTGCTTAATATATGTGCTTTTAAGGACTCCCTGTTGTCACACACGCACTCATGTTTCTGTCAGGGGAAACCCTTATGCACGCATGATGGAACAGAAATATCAATAGTAAAACAGGGCAGAAAAAAATCACCACACCTTGTTCGTTAAAGACTTGCTAGTAAACAAAAAAAGGAATTGCAAATGACATGACTGATATTTAAATATTGAATAATTAATATGTAAATACTTAATAATTCAAAGAGATTGTATATACTGTTGTTTATTGATTGGCCCAAATAAATAAATGTATTTATTTAGCAAAACAAATGCTAAAACACTATATTACTGAACAAATCTGTATATTATTGAACAAAATACTTTAAAATAGCTAGTGTGAAATATCTAATTTGCTGATTTTGTAAATTTTATTGAATGTTTATTTTATTATAATTTTCATAATGTGTTAAATTCTAGTATGACGTTCAGGTAAACAAATTCAGATAGCAAGCACTGGAGCAAATAAATAAAATAATACATATTATCCAAAATTACAATTGCCGTATGTTCAAAACCGCCCCTTTACAGGATGTTTGGCATAAAGAGGTCAAATAAAAACTTCCCCATTAAATAATATACTCTGTGTTTCCTCAAAGCGACATCCACAAATCATGAAGCGTCCTTCCTCGGTCTGTCAGTGCGGGCTGAATGAGCAGTGTGTTTAATGACAGCTAATGGATATTCCAGAGGCCAGAGACAAACAGACAGTATACTCAGATCAGTGATAACAGACACAATGAGGGCTGAGCCCAATGATTAATCAGCCTGAGTCTGATTGTGTGGACAGTCCACATGAGTGTGGTGTGTGTGTTCCTGTGTTGGGCCATTATGTGTGTGTGTCTATGAAGACAGGGGGTTGTATACCAATTGGTGGATGGGTTTGAGTGTGTTTGACTGATTGGGGTCGGGTGAACTTTCCTGACTGGTCATTCTGCCACCCACTCGGTCCTCATCCTCATCTTGTCTCTGGATGTTTTAGATGGTTTATGAGTCTTGTCTATTGATGTTTGCATGTGGTCTGTATCTCTCTCTCTCTCTTTCTCTCTCCGTATGTGTATAGAAACAAGTTCACAGCAGTATGAAAGGCTCATAAATGTTTGAATGGACTGGTGACAGTATTTAAGTAAATATGAGTTCAGTTTATGTAGGTGCATTTGTAATTGTCAGGATCCAGACTGTTATTGTTTGTCTTAGTTTGTCACCATGTCTGACTAGAAGTAATATTATGCACTATATAATGTTCACTCTTTTTATACGTGTGTGTCAGAGATTTGGGTAACACCACAGCTTTGATTTACTGGATCTAACTGGCTCACAGTCTTAAAAAAGCAGGTTTTCTGTAAAGTTTGCCAAATGATACCTGAGGTTCTGCGGTGTTCTGTTACTGGACATATTTTGTTTTCTTTGTGCTGCAGCTAGGTTTGCTTAAAAACCTTGAACCTTGAAAGCTGAATGGCACACAGTATGGCACTGGTAAACCAGGGAAAGGCCAAAATTATGAGTTTTGAATGAATGAATGAATGAATGAATGAATGAATGAATGAATGAATGAATGAATGAATTTCTCGTATTCTGAACTCTCTCAAGTGACTTATATTTTTAGTAGGTATGTAACGTTTTACCTGACTCACAATACGATACGATTCACGAAATAAATCTCACGATACGATTTAGTCATGATTTAAAAAAAAAAAAAGATTTTAAGCAAATTCATGGTTGATTTAGAGCCCTTTAATTTTTTTTTTCTTAAATGCTGCACATTTTTTTGGAAAATATTAAATTTTTCTGCCATAACTAAATTGCTATTTTAAATACAACAACAAAAAAAGAATAATACAAACTAAAGAAGGCTTGTTATATAAACAAACCAAACTGTGACTGTGCTGGGATTTTACATTTTTAAAAGTAAATATTAGCAAATCTATGTTTTCTGGCATAAGCTAAGGACTTTGCACATTTACAATGTCCCCTGCCGATAAAAAAACTCTTTTACTGGGGACTGAGATAGCTGGTGTGGAGAGGAAAGCCTTTCCTAAACCAGAGAGCAGTGTGTGCAGAGGTGGTCAATAGGCCCCTCTGCTCCAGGGGACTGACCACTGGCAAAACACACAAAAAAAACTGATTATAAATTACTAATTATATAGTAGGATAGAGACAGGAGTTGAACATAATTATGAGGGTGAATAATTGATATTACTTGTATAATTAATTACTATAGGTATCTTAAACACTTTTAAATATTAAATAATAATAAGCAAATTATTAAAATATACATAAACTAATTTGAAAAGGAGAGGGTAAAAATAATCTCATACCTGGGGTCCATAAGGTCCATTTGGGTATTAATAGACTGCTTATTTTAACTGACCATAGGAAACTTTGCAAGTACATGTCAATTTACTCTAACCCCAACCCCAACCTAACAGTCTACTTATAATCTAATGAGAATTAGTTGCAATATAAAGTTAAGTTCAACAATTGGACCATCGAAATAAAGTTGATCATACCTGATTCTGTAACAGAACAAGTTTCTCTTTCAGTCTGAAAAATATCTTCACACTTTCGTTATGAAAAAACTGATGCACCGTGTGATCTCCGTAGCACTCGTCGGAGCAAGCAGAGCTGCAAATCATCTGGACCATGTGGTTTGGCTTATTAATAGTGTTTTTGTTTTTTTTTTGCGTATAGACGTCTGTGACAGTAGTTTTTCACTGTGGTGATGCTTTATGTGCATCATATTCGTTCTTTTGTTAGTGTAAGTAAACGTCTTTTTGCAGTATTTGCACACAGTTAGTGTTTTGTCTGGCGCACCTCACTGCTGTCATTTTACACTGCTGCCCCACCTCTTGCTCGCTGCTGATGTGCAGGTAAAGCGAGTTTGCGACTGTAAACACAGCGCCCTCTCTGTTAAAAAAATGCATCACGATTCGTTCAACATTTTTAACAGTTTGAATCATCACATATTTTGAATCGATTTTTAACTGACTCACTGCTAATTTTTAGGTCATGTTTTATGTTTTTTAACATATTTTAACATATTTTTTAACATAATTTAAGCTTATAGGTAATCAGGCCTATGCTGTACACACACACGCTTGCACGCACACACGCACGCACGCACGCACACACACATACGCACGCACACACACACACACAGACACACGTATATAATGTACATATAAAAACATAAAATATATTAGTAAAACATTTTTAGTAATATATTTTTACATGTATGTATATATATATATATATATATATATATATATATATATATATATATATATATATATATATATATATATATATATATATATGTATATATGTATGTGTATTGATGTATCATTTTGTCTGGCTCATTAAAGCCATAGCGTGTGTGACGGATGGTTTGGTGGGTGACCTCTCTTAAGAGCGGTCAGCAGCGCAGACCAGTCTATGACCTTCGGACACTCCTTCACATTAATCACCGCCTGCTGTGAGGGCTTTTAGCCGTGGTGCTGAAAACTACTGTCCATCCCCTCTTTTTCTCTGCAGACCATCCATCCTTCTCTTTCATTTTTTCCCTGGGCCGGTATCAGGCCATCAGGGTGCTCTCATCAGCACTGGTTTTATCTGGGAGCGCTGCTGAATATTGAAATGTGATCCTTCACTGATAAAGGGCCTCTGTCTAACTCTCCATTCTCTCCCACTCACCTCTATCTGATAGAGTCAGCACACCGCAGTATTACTCCATTGTCTCGCTCACAGGGTGCTGATAGCACAGGTACTCGGGTGGAGGGCTGTGGGTGTGTATTTGTGTGCTCTGAGATATTCAGGGTAGGTGGAGGGATAACAATGCTGACGACGACGATGATGATGATGGTATTAATGAAGATGATGTTTGTGTCTTGGGAAAGAGGGGGTGTACGGAAGATAGAGAACAGATAAGAACAGTTTGTCTGTCCTCGCTTGTTGTGTTTGTGAGCGCATACATATAATGCAAGGTAAAAGATGTGTCCATCATGCAGTAGATTCAAATCAACCCGAATTCTTTCTTTCTTACTTTCTTTCTTTCTTTCGTTCTTTCGTTCTTTCTTTCTTTCTTTCTTTCTTTCTTTCTTTCTTTCTTTCACTCCATGCCACCCCTATCAGGGAATGCTCCTTTACGAGGAAGAAAATAGGCCAGTGCTAATTAAAGTGTGTACCTGAACAGCAGAAACACTTCAAAGGAAGCTCACTAATGCATAACACACTCATTATTACATACTCTAAACCAGCCCTTCCACCTCAAGTGTCAGCCACACAGGCTACACTACTCATCCTGTTGCTTTAATTTTGTGTGTGTAAGACATGTTGGCATGGACTGGGTGCTTATGATGTTGTCAGTGGTTTTGGCCTCATTCAGGACGGCTTACTTCGTAGAGCTCCATTATGCTTATCTTATCAGTCAGGTTATTAACAAGATCAAACAAATGATCAAGAATGAGTTAGAGGACAATGAAAGAGTCGTGAAGTCAAGCTTCTGTGATTGAGGGTGTATTCTTCATTGTACATTTCGAGGGTTCTATGATCTTAAATTGTATTTAAAGGTTTTTGTTGAGCAAAGATGACTAGATTGGTGTTAAAGGCATTCATAATTTAAATTGTATTATTATTCATTATTCATCAACTAATCCTGAAACAAATATAAAATACATAAACTACCAATTTGACTTTTAAATTACTATATTCTTGCTTGAAAAATTCTTAAAACTTTTCTCATTTTTGTGGATTTCGCATCCGCCATTACCCGTCCTCATCGGAATTGCTCTGGTAACTCCAAATGTTTGAGACAAGCACAAGAATCAACAGTTTCAACAGACCATGGAATTGCATAATAAGTACTTTCCCTGTATGTAATGACAAATTAGTGCCTTAACACTCACTGTAAAAAATGTTGGGTTCCACTCAATTCCTTCATGTAGCACCCACAAGCAGAAAAGTGTATCAATGTATAGAAGGTGCTCAGTGCCATTCACACGGCTACTCAACACCAGTATGGTAACATGCATAAAATTAAAGTCATAAAGTAAACATTGTTGATCAACATTAGATGTAACATAAATATCTAATGTACATACCTTATGGGGATCTAAAAAAAGATCCATAGTAAAGTCAACAAAAAGCATTAAAAGTGACGTGCTATGGAGGGAATTCTGGGAATGTCAATTTACGGTTATTTGCCGTATATATTAAGGAAACATACTGTTAACCAGGTTACAGATTTTTACTGTAGGATTTCTACAGATTTTTACCGTTGAAATCACGGCCATTTTTTACAGTGTACAAAATCACCACAATCAGTCTAAAGTGAAGTATTCTTTCCAAATAAAGCTGTATTTACATTGCAGTATAAATGGCAGAAATATCACAATGCCTTATTTTTCCAATATCGTGCAGCCGTAATTCTCATTCTAATCATCCAATCAAAGCTGTTGTCCATAAATAATTGGAGTGATTTTGCAGGCTGTGTATGTAAATTACACCTTATTTAAACACATACACTAGCACAAATACATACTGCATGTTTCAAACACAGCAAAAATTAATGCTTATGTTTTTTGAGAGACTTCTGCCTTCCAACTGCCCGTGTTATTTGTTTGAAGCAAGTGCATGTTTATGTGTGTGTGTTTGCAAGCATATCCATGTGCTTGTTTTGATCTTTGTTCTCGTGCCATGGTCATTGAGAAACTCCGGGAACAGAAAACCCTCGTTAGTGGCTCAGGCCCCCAAACAGGCCTGTGATTGGCAGCTGCTCTCCTCACGGCAGCATGAGTCTTTCACACCTCCTCTCTCTCCATATGCTCCTGTGTGGTCAGACGGAGAGAAAAGCGCATGTGACGTGGTGCTTCAGCTCCGACCTCAAATCTCTATTTAATCTCCTGGACTCGAGTTACCCCACACTTAATAAACACAGATTAGTGCTATTCTTCAAAGCTTGTGGCACGTATCTCGCTTGCTGCGTCTCGCCAGGGCCCTGCCCGGCAATGGCACCGGCTGGCATGACAATCGCTCTGATTGGCATACCATTCAAATACATGCACACACAGTGACACAGACCATCACTGATTCCTATATGTGGCGAATCAACATGTATAATGGCATACAGTATATGCATCTTCAGACACAGACTGGCAGTGCCCGGCGTGCTAAACGGCTTGAATAGTGTGTCATCTGCTCAGACTCTTCTGTCTGGCCCATGAATTCATTCATTTGGCTGGGCGGATCATGTTTTGGACATCCTCCTTCCCCCTTGTGCCAAGAGCAATGTTTTGGGAGCGTCCAGGAAAACAAGGGACCTCCTTATTAACCTTTAGCTTTGAAGTGCACACATTTTTGAGCAGGTATGTTCTTTTTGTACACTGAAGTTGGATCAGAGAGAGAAATAAAATAAGAGATTAAGAGAGACATAATATGGCATAAAACGATAACGGAGATGCAGATCCAGCGACAGGGTGTTGGGTGGAATTAGTTCTCCTCTGGCGTCACAATGGGCCAGGGCTGTAATATTGAAAGGTTACTTGGGTTACGCAGGCTCGCCTGTCTGTCACCTCTCTGCCTTCAGGGGGAACTAATCACTTCACCCCATAATTACAGCCACAATAGAGTCGGTAAAAGAAACCTGCTGCCTTTCAGCCGAAGACAGGGGCTTTTTTTAATTAGGCCCATCCGTCTTAACCTTGTCTTCTAGAGGTGAGCGGGAGGTAGCTGGTTGGAGCTATGAAAACACAGCACTGTACTAACACAAACACACACACACACTGTATTGTGTGTGTGTGTGTGTAAGTATTGCATCGCATTGCAGACACTAGCCATTGGAGTGGCATTGTCTCTGACTCTGGCTCCAAAGGGGATTTGTGCGCTGAATGGTATTTTTTTTCTCTCTCACTCTTTGTGAGACAATACTCAAAATTCACAATGGGAACCGAACACTATACGCCAGAGTGTTGCATGCCAAACTCGTGATGGGCAACTATAAAAAATTAAGTGAAACTTCAGATGACTAAACAGCTGCTGGTGTGACGTAAAGCCGGCAGGTTTGAATAGAGAATGACTTGTAGTGTGAGAAAACAATGTTTTTATTGGGCTTTTCTCAATAAGAAATCAGGGATTATATGATTAGAATAAGTGATTATACACTGTAAAAAATAAACGTTATTTAACAGGTAATTGTCTGTTACAGAATTTTCCAGTTTTTTTCATTATACAGTGAAATACCTGTTGTTTTACAGATATGTTCTGTAATAAAAAATTCTAACATTAAATTTACAGTTATTGCGTGTATTTTGGTATTACGTTATTGTTCTATTTTTTAAAGGAAATGGTCTGTATTTTCAGAGAGTAACACGTAATTTTACGTTAATATTTACAGATTATTCCTGTAAAAATCGGAAAACAAAAATTCAGTCAAATTGTTTTAGGTGAAGATAGCAGCCTAATTATAAGAAAATTAACATGAGGTTAATAATGTCAAATAATAGCCTATTGTTTGTAGGATGCATGTAATGCTTGCACTGTAAACTATAAAATGTTTATTTTACTACTCTAAAAATGTTGCTATGCTAATTGTTACAATCATCAGTGATCTAGCAGCTGTGGATCGCTGGAAAACCACACACATTAATTAATCTGTATAATTACAATAAAAAATATATATTTACAGTAATAATTTGTAAAATGACTGCAATATTCTGTATAATTGCAGTAATAATTAATAAAATTGCAGTAATTACATTTTACCTCATTTTTTTACAGTTTAAATGCAAATTATCAACAGTAATAAACTGTAATTTAATGAATTTTGACAGTAAAGTATGTTCTGTAATTTTACAGTTTTTGCTTGTAAATTTGTGAAATGGTTATTTTCTGTAATTTAACAGAATATCTCTGGAAGCCTTGCCGTTTTTACAGATTTTTTATTTTGTTTTACTGTGTATTTAATTTAAGAATGTGTGGACTTCGCTGTATGCAGAAGTGTTTTGCCAAAATTTTTTAAATAAAAGACACCATCTTTGATAACAGTTAAAAATAGTTAGACAAACAAACAAATGCTAAAATATATATTTTTAAATCACTGTAACAGAAATTATATTTATGTCTTAAAATAGGGCTGTGCAATTAATCGGATCGCAATCGCAATTTGAAACGTTGTGATTAGGTAATTGCAAGAGGCTGCGATATGAAATATATATGTATTATATAATTTCTTTCACCCAGAGCAAATGCGTGACTGCCATCTGTGTGTGACAGTCTTAGTGAGCACACTTTCATTCTGCCCAATCAGAATTGCGCAACTGAATTATGTGGAAAATCTACAATGAAACAAACAAACGATGATGGGATGACGGCATCTGCCGCTTCAGAAGCATTAACAGATAAATTCATATTAAAGAAAAACAGCACATCGGTAATATGGGAATATTTTGGTTTCAAAGTCACAGACACCAAACAAAAACAAGTAAATTTTTAAGAGCTCTTGCAGAATTGTTGTCACAGCACGAGGAAATACAACAACCAGCACCTATAAATGCCCCTATAACAACAACAACCAGCACCTAAAAATGCACCACAGATGAGCTATATGAGGAGTGTCTTGCTAAAATGTCAACTAAAAGTATAGCCGGTGACACTTAATGTAGTAGCTACCAACAGCAATTTACAATTTCACAGTTGTTTGCAGCTGTTACACCGTATGAAAAAAACATCACAAAGGCACCAAGAGATAACTAACGCCATATCTCACTACTGTTTGCTTTAGAGAATTTTTTTTAAATTTCTGAATATTTACAAACGAATTTGAATAAATGATGGAGTTAGTTCATATCTTTTCAGTTCCTTTTTTAACTAACACTCACTGCATTTTAGCAATAAGAAGTTACGATACAGAACATTGAGCTGAAGCTTGACTACAGACTTAAAATCGCAAATCAAATTGCAAATAGATACTTTCCCCAAATCACACAGCCCTAGTCTAAAATTATACCAATTTTGTCTCACATTCTACAGAGCATTAGCTTGATATGACTTTCTTTGAAGCCCGTTTCTGTCTCAGAGGGAACATTGTAAAATATGACTTAATTCTTATAATTGTGGTTTTATATTTCAAAATGCTTTGTGCATATTTTTGACTTAATGTCCTGCTATTATAATTTGGTCACATTTAATTTTTTAGGTACAATGACTGCTATTAACAAACCATGAAGACGTTTAGCATAATAAACTAATAATATGCTGTTTATTAATAGTTAGTAAGGTAGTAGTTGTTTTTAGGTATTGGGTAGAATTATGAATGTAGAATAAAATCTTTATAAGTACTCATAAACTGCCAGTATATTATTAATAAAGAGGTACTAAGCCAGTAGCTAACAGTGGAAATTGGTATTTAAACTAAAGCATTAAAGCATGCTTTTACCCACTCTGAGTTGCAAAAAAATACCTTTAGTAATGAAACAAGTGGGGTATCTAGTAATATTTAGTATTGGCATGCATAAAAACAGACTTTTGAGGCAGTGAGACATCTGTCAGACAGTGAACCATAAATGTAGCTTGTGGTGAAAATTGCATTTAAAAATCATAACATGTTCATTAAATTGCAAAAGACGAATTAAAGAAGAATTGGCACTGTGTTCTTTTTGTCACCCAATGGAGATTGTTCCATTCTAATGTAACCTTTGTGTTTTCTTTGTCTAGAATTAAAATACATTTAATATTTAGTGATATTATTAAAATGGACTGCATTGACACACTACTGGAAAAGAAAAAACTAATAACATCTTTATAAGTACTCATAAACTGCCAGCATATTATTAAAAATGAGGTAATAAGCCATTAGCGAATAGTGGGAATTGGTACGTAAACTAAAGTGTTTGCGAAATTTATTGACGTAACTGCTTATGGATCTCACCATTTCCACTTCATATAGGTAGCTTTGCAACTTTGTTTGACAGTGTGACCGTATGTATTTATAGCACATAATTGCAACTTTATGTCACGTAGCATATTACAATTAATACATATTGTAATTGTGGATTTATCTGCCAGTGCAACTTTATCTCAAAGTGTAACTTTAGACTGTGCAGTTGTGACTTCTTCTAATTGCATCTATATATCACACAACTGAAACTTTATATATTGTAATTAAGACCTCATCCTAAAGTGCAACTTTATATCTCACAATGTGACTGTATCTTTCAGTTGCAACTCTGTGCTTAGTAATTGTTGGGACACAAATATCTCAAAATTGCCGTTTCATATTTTTTGTAATTGTGGCTTCATCTGACAGTGCAACTTTATATCAAGCAGTTATTACTTTGTATCTTGTAACTGTGTCCATATTTTTCAGTGCTGTGACTTCTTATTTTTGGGATGTGATTTTAGATTTCAGAATGTAACTTCGGAAGGATTTTGCGTAATCACATTATTTTATCTTGTGCCTGAAGTTTCATATGTATTAATACTTGCTTTATCGTGCAATGCAGTTTTACCTCATAGTACGGTGACAACAATATTTTTTGTATTTATGTTTACAATATTTTTATTACAATATTTAATGATTTGTTTGTGTATATTATTTTTGGTAATCACATTAATTTTATCTTGTGACTATAGTTTCATAAGTATTAATTGTTGCTTAATCATGCAATGCAGTTTTATCTCATAATATGACGACAACAATATTTCTAACATTAAAACTAGGGACATTATTTAGTTCAGTGGTCAAATAAGCACTGAAATCTTGCTTATAATTATATATTGGAAATTGGGCTTGGAGTTGAAAATTGGGAATGGTTCATTATATATATATATATATATTATTAAAAGAGCTCCAGTCAGGGACAAAAAAAAATAAATAAAAATGGAACTGTCCCCAGAAACAGGAGCATCTGGTCACAGTGACTTTATATAAAATAAATGTTTCTTTGTATGTCACAAACTGCATGTATAAATTAGATAATTGCATACTTAAATATTAAATCTGGCAACAGAGTTCCATTAGTTAATGCATTTACTAACATCAACTAAGAATGAAAAATATGTGTACAGCATTTAACAGTCACAGTTCCACATTTAGTAATGCAGTCTTAAAATCCAAAGTTATTTTTGTTAACATTAGTTAATGCACTGTGAGTTAACATGAGTTAACAATGAACAACTTTATTTCATCAAATAACATTAATAAAGACGAATAAATACTTCAATCAATGAATTGTTCATTGTTGGTTCAGGCTAGTAAATAAATATAAATACACATTACATTACATTACATTGACTTTAATATAATCTTATTGTGATGGAATTTTATTGTAAATCAGCAGAGTAAAAGGAAAGTAAAAAAAAAAAGATTAAAAAACATTTGTAATGTATGCCCTAATACCCACCCAGGCTCATTCTGAAAATGTACCGCTACAGTATATACATTTCTGGAGAGCGCCAAATACGGCCCAGGAGCTACATTTTTTTGCAGTTTTTGTTTGTGCAAATCCACCTGAGGCCGATGTGTTTGCTTTTTCAGATCTCAAATTTCTCTTGCGAATGCCATTTGCGCCTGCTGTTCTCACATAAATCCAACAGAGGCTGCTGTCGACTGACTGACCGAACGACTGACCCACCCTTCTCCTTCCCTAAACCCAACCAACAGCGTTTTCAAAAACAGCATGTTTTCAGATTTTACGACATTTTCACCCTTTTATTTACTTGTTTATTTAATTGTTTGGATTCTGTTTTTGTCTTACCCACTTTCTGAAACTGTTCTATGCTAACTGGACAAACTGGAAACAGTGGAAAATCCGTCTACATGGAGGTCAGCATGTAAGCATGTAAAGCAACAGTGTAATACCGTCCTGTAGCGTTCATTTTCAAGACGAAATGCAGCCATACGTACTTGTGGCTACATAATTCACGATCTCCAGAAATTTATATAGAGCTACCTTTTCTGAATGAGTCAATGTTGCCTACTACTGACGTGTTCTATTTGAATTTTTATATAAAATATATTTTCTGTATACTTTTTTTCAGCCGTTCTAGATCCTGGTAAGCAAAAGACGTGATAAAGGACAATCACAGGTATCCATTCAAAAACATAGCATGATGCTGTTGGCGGTGTCAGTGTAAACGTGTGTCTGGATGCATGTGTGTAAAACCGAGAAAAGAAATAGCAGAGAGAGAGAGAGAGAGAGAGAGAGCAAACCCTTGAACGTCTGAACTCTCTCACCATGTGTCAATAAGGGACGACTTTCCTATGAACATTTCCAGGTGAGACGTGGAAGCTCATGATCAAAAGTGTTGTTTGTTTTCACACCGCCAACCTCAGAAGCAGTCTGGGGCACAGCAGCCCTCGTCCCTGTAGAGCACATACACAGGGCCAAAGCCCTCTTACTTATTATATCTCCAGAGAGAGCGGCTGTGTGTGTGTGTGTGTGTGTATGTTCATAAGTTCAGGTGTATAACTGTGGCTGCCGGGTGCTTCTGACAGTGATGTGTCTTGTCACCTTTGCTGAAGATGGATGCTGCTATGAAAGAGTTGGGAGACGGGACAAGGACTGAGATCCCGGCAAAGACACCCTACACTCCTCCTTTTCTCCTACAGCGTTCTCTCTTTTACCCCTGCCTCTCTCTGGCTCTTCCTCTTTCTCTCTGACCCAGGGTACATAGCGTGCTCTTTTATCTTCTGTAGTGTGGCACGCTCGTATATTATTCATAGGCAGTGCAGCGCGGTGAGGCGTCAAGTGGCAGGAGTAACAAGGCGCTGAACTGAGGGAGGAAGGTGACGACTCGGCAGGAAGATGAAGACACACATATACACACACACTCTCTCACACACATATCTATATGTGCCACGTCTGTTTCTGTACCTTTACATTAGATACTCTTTTAATATTCTGTCTCTCCTGCTCTTTCCCTCTCGTTCTATCCCTCCTTAGCAGTCGTTTCCAATGTTGGCGGAGAGAGCTCCAGGGAAATCCACCTCTGAGGGGAATGTTTCCAGGATATGATGTCTTATGTTTGTGTCTGCAGCTGACTGTGAAGATGCTTCACAATGCTTTTAGTTTGTTTAGGCACAACAGGGTTTGTTTCCCTGGCAGCCGCGTTGGCTGAAGGCATCACGCAGTCTTTTGAGGAGATACAGGAGCATGATGGATCCGGGAGTTGTTGTTTTCGGAAAAAGAAAGCATAAAGTGAACGGGTGAAAAAGGGACTTCCTGCGTGATGCCGAAAACATGCTTTCACCTGCTCTGAGCTACAAAAAACGCCTTTAGTAATGAAAAAAGTGAGGTGTATCTAGTAATATTTAGCATTGACATGCATAAAACTGACTTTTGAGGCGGTGAGACTGAGTGAGAGGCAGAACTCTTTCTGTCAGACAGTGAACCACAAATCTAGCTTGTGATGAAAACTGTATCTAAATATCATAACATGTTCATTAATTTGTCCAAAGGAGAATTGGCACTGTGTTCTTTTTTATCACCCAATGTCAGCTTTTTGTCACCCCCTGTCACCTTTGTCTTTCTTAATCTTGTATTAAAATACATTTAATAATATTCAGTGATATTTAAAAATTGTGGCAGCACAGTGGTGCGGTGGGTAGCACAATCGCCTCACAGCAAGAAGGTTGCTGGTTCGAGCCCCAGCTGGGTCAGTTGGCATTTCTGTGTGGAGCTTGCATGTTCTCCCCGTTATGGCGTGGGTTTCCTCTGGGTGCTCTGGTTTCCCAAAACATGTGGTATAGGTGAATTGGGTAAGCTAAATTGTCCGTATGAGTGTGAATGAGTGTGTGTGTGGGTGTTCCTCAATTATGGGTTGCAGCTGGAAGGGCATTCGCTGCATAAAATAAATGCTGGGTAAGTTGGTGGTTCATTACGTTGTGGTGACCCTAGATTAATAAGGGACTAAGCCAAAAAGCAAATGAATGAATGAATGATTTAAAATTGACTGGACAAGAGCAAAACCAATTGAATCAACCATTGACACCCCACTTGTTAAGATCAAGCTTTCAAAACCAGCCATGGTGCTCACCCTGCCAATTTGTGCTCTCCCCAGGAAAATAATGACTAGTTTCTGGAAAAGTTATAGCCTATAGGTCAAAGGGTAAAAGTGAACCACCTCGTCTCCTAGTGCTAAGTGACACATTTAAAGCTTTCCACAATAAAATCAGCCATCTAGACGACACTTTCAGTAGGGTCGGTGAATGCGCCTGAGTTTCCTTGCACTTCTGGATAACAGCAGAAAAACCTTCATTTTTGGTTGCATAAGTAAGAGTATGGCAAATTCGGGAAGTGTCTGTTTTTATTTAGGCTCACAATAACAACAACATTGTTCATTCATTCAATCATTCATTCATTTTCTTTTCAGCTTAGTCCCTTTATTAATCTGGGGTCACCACAGCGAAATGAACCGCCAACTTATCCAGCATATGTTTATGCAGTGGATGCCCTTCCTGCTGCAACCCATCACTGGGAATCACCCATACACTCCCATTCACACCCATACACTACGGACAATTTAGTTTACCCAAATCATCTGTACCGCATGTCTTTGGACTGTGGGGGAAACCCACACGAACATGGGGAGAACATGCAAACTCCACATAGAAACACCAACTGACCCAGCCGGGGCTCGAACCAGCGGCCTTCTTGCTGTGAGGCAATTGTGCTACCCATTGCGCCACCGAGACGCCCCACAACAACATTGTGCTTTTGTAAAATAATGAAAACTGTCAGATTGCAATGTCTGTCACCTTTGTTTTTGTCTGTTTGGTGTGGCATCTGATACTTATTTTATAACTAATTTTTATGAATAGCCATGACTTTCATCACTGTAGCAGTGTCATGAGAGCACCTTTTTCCAAATACTCTAGTTTAAGTAAACCAATGTAGTGACACAAACAACAATGTTCGGGTTGTTTTTCTGTTGCAACATCAGTTATTGAGCAGAACTGAGCTGACTCTTGCTGAATAACATCACTATTGCCTTCTGTTTAACTGCTTATAGCTAACTTGAACTCATTTCATTATTGATGGATTTTACATAGTTGTGTCAACCAAAGCGAGGCTGCTGAAGGCTAATGTATATTTGAACTGTTTTCAGTGGGATTGCTACATGCTTTAGTATGATGAGGTGCTAAACGTTTGGTCCAAGAGTTGAGCAATGTTCAGCTTGGGGTACATTACATTACATAAAATACAGTGTCCATCACTGTCACTTTTTAGCCAGCCCAGTCCAATCACATTGCATTGGAAGGATAGATACTTCACAAATCTTCTGTCAACAACAGTCTTATTACAAAATCAACACAACATCAGCAAGTACCACACTGTAAAAATGTGTAAAATCACGGGTTTCCACACAATGCATTATGTTGTCCAAACACAAATCTATTTCGGTAACATAACTGATTGAAGTAGATAAATATAAAAACAATTGAGATTTCACCAAAATAATCACATTTTAAATAAGTAGTTTGAACAAGCAGCAAAAATATATTTTTTTGAGTGCAGCACTGGAAAACAGATGAGGATCAATGTTACTGGATGTCCAAATGTATCTCATCAATTGAATAATAAATGCTTCTGTCAGCTCTTTTACATAGTGCTTTTATTGCTTTCATTCAAGTGAGGACCAGAACATACACACATCATCAGCCACTTTATTAGGTGTGCTCCTGTACAACTGCTTGTTAAACGCAAATTTGCAAATGCAAACTCAATGCATTTAGGCAATGTAGACATGGTCAAAAACGATCTGCTGCAGTTCAAACCAAGCATCAGAATGGGGAAGAAAAGGGTGATTTAGGAGGCTTTGAATGTGGCATGGTTGTTGGGTGCCAGACGGGCTTGTCTGAGTATTTAGTAACTGCTGATCTACTGGGGATGTCACACCCAACACTCTCTAGGGTTTACAGAGAATGGTCCGAAAAAGAAAATATCCAGTGAGGCGGCAGTTCTGTGTGGCGCAAATAGCCTTGTTGATGGGGCAGAGGTCAGAGGAGAATGGCCAGACTAGTTTGAGCGGACAGAAAGTCAAATAACTCAAATAACCACTCGTTACAACTGACGATATGCCAGAATAGCATCTCTGAAGACACAACATCGTCGACCTTGAGCAGATGGGCTACAGCAGCAGAAGACCACACCGGTTGTCACTAATGTCTGCTACAAACCGAGGCAACTGAGGCGTACAATGTGCACACAAGGATCACTAAAATTGGACAATAGAGATTGGAAAAATTATTGCCTGGTACAGATAGGTATAGATCTTGAGTTCTGCCTGTGACATCGGATGGAAGATGTCAGAATTTGACTGTTACAACGTGAAAGCATGGTTCCATCCTGCAATTGTATCAATGGTTCAGGCTGGTGGTGGGGGTGGAATATTGGGGGATCATTTTCTTGGCAGCCTTTGGGGCCCCTTAGTACCAATTGAGCATGTGTCAATGACTACAGCCTACCTGAATTTATTGTGCTGACCATGGTCCATGGAAAGACCCTTTATGAACAGCAGTGTACCAATCTTCCTGATGGCTACTTCCAGCAGGTATAAACGCGCCATGTCATAAAGTGTCGAATCATCTCAGACTGGTTCTTAACAGACCATGTACTTAAATGGCCTCCACAGTCACCAGACCAATCTCACTAATAGGTACCTTAGAATGTGGTGGAACAGGAGATTTGCATCATGGATGTGCAGCAGACAAATATGCAGCAACTGCGTGATGCTATCATCTTAATATGGACCATAATCTCCGAGGAATATTTACAGGACCTTGTTGAAGCTATGCAATGAAGGATTAAGGCAGTTCTGAAGGCAAAAGGCAGTCCAACGGTGTACCTAATAAAGTGGCCAGTGTATATTGTACATTTTGTTAACGTTCTTATTCAAACACAAATTTGTGCAAAATCAGTTACTGCTAACAGTTTCCCTCTAAGAGCACTTTTCAGCTACCTAACACTGTTTTGGTGGACAAACAACATTATTGAACTGAACTGAACTTGACACTATTGACTTTTAGAGCTGCTTTACTGCAAAAACATAGTTTGTGCCGTATTTGAAAGATACTTTGCATCATTGATTCTGTTATATCTCTGTTGTACATTAGCTGCGTCAAAACAGTCTGTATCGTCTAAAGCGTAATACATAAAGGTGGCTTGACTTGATGAGCATGTGTGTGTCCAATCAGGTGCTGAGGAGGTTAAAGGGGGGCGTGGCGGTATTTAACCTCCAAGAATATCATACTGGGGCCCAGAGAGCATGATGGGAAGGCAAATTGGAGGGTGGTAGAGTCTGTGGCCATCTGTGTGTGCATGTGGGTGTGTTTCTCTGTACTGCACCACCTGGCCCTTCAGCTTGACCCAGTGAAGCGAGAGATCTATAGAGAGAGAGAGGAAGACATAGTCCGGACAAGCATTAGTTCATCATTGAGACCTCCTCTCCACTACTTAACACAAGCTATTGATCCACTCCATACACACCCCGCAGCCACTCGAGTGTGTGTCTCTCTCTCCTATGGATTATCTCCAGTCTATTCTTATTGATTCTCTGCAGCTCTCACTTGATCGTTGGAGAATGCTTTAAACACTTATTTGAAATCATAATCCGCAGGACTAAATGTCATAATTGCTGCCGTAGGCCTCTTTTTGATTGGTTAGAACAGGTGGGATATGCTTCAGTATTGACCTCTTAGTGTTAGCCACCGCTAATCAGCTAACTCCTGAACAAAATAGCAGCACAGTATCAGGCATCTTTAGAAAGATTAGACAGATGTATTTGGGAATGAATGAAGCAATGAAAAGCAGAAAGTGTTTCAAATTAGCAGCTAATTGTTTGTGTTTTGAGCAAAAGACTGT
Organism: Danio aesculapii; assembly: GCF_903798145.1. Classification (NCBI taxonomy): domain Eukaryota; kingdom Metazoa; phylum Chordata; class Actinopteri; order Cypriniformes; family Danionidae; genus Danio; species Danio aesculapii. The sequence continues at coordinate 34,755,510 of NC_079441.1, read as the reverse complement.
CAAATGTAGGTCACAGCCTCATTGTTTGGGTGATTTGAGTTAAAATGGCAAGGGGACGTTGTGTAATAGTCAATATGTTTGTGTGTGTGTCAGGGGACTGAGGAAGGACGAGATGAAGATTGACAGTGATATTGATCTCTGACTCTCTGTGGAAAAATGTTCCTTATGTGATTACTGCCAATCAATAACACTAAGGTAAATATTGTTTTGCAAATGTTTGATATTAGATGTGTAGCTTCAGTTTAACACTATGGAACATAGAGATTTTACTATGGTATATGGCGCTTTATTTTATTTGTAGTGCTTTTTGTGTTGTTGATATGGTGTTTAGGCGGGTTTTGTGTGCTTGTATATTATAAAGCTGGAAAATAGGCTGCTGAACCTAACTGTAACACATGTTGCTACCACATACAGTGCTCAGCATATATAAGTACACCCTTCACAAATCTCTCTTTTAATTCATATTTTTAATAGGAAGCTCTATAATATTATGTTTGTGCATATACATTAGATTAGTCAGGTCTGAAGCCAAATCTGGAGCTTATCTAACAAATTACTTTTAACGTCCAAAAACAAACACCCCCATTTATATGTTATATAAAATATTAATTATGAATTTTAAAATGGGGAAAATCAAAACAAGCAAAAAAATGTAAAAATTTTAGTTGAAATTTTGTAGGTTTTTTTTTTTTTTTGCAATATTTTGAATTTAATTGTATTATCTTCAATTTCTAATATATTTGGTGACTAAAATATGATTTTAATAAATATATCTGTTTAATAAATCTGTTTTGTTTAAATGCACCAAAACACATTGCCTATATTCACTGAGAAATGGATATAAATATTCATTTTCAAAATGGGGTGCACTCAATTATGCTGAGCACTGTATATATCAGATAGAATACAGTGAAGTAGGTGTACTGTAAATTAAGGCATATTGTTATATACTGTAATTACCGCCAGAAGGACTGAACGAACACTCTGAAAAATTGTAACCCAGTGCTGGTCAAATATGGACAATTCCAACTGATGAGTTAAAATAATTTAAAATTTAATTGAAAGAAAAAAAAAGGTTTGTCAATATTTGACCTAATGTTGGGTTAGATGACAACCAAGCATTTTTTTAGAGTGTATTACGCTAAACTTCAGACAAAGATGGCATTATACTACTGATACATTTAGAGGGACATTTCAACGTATTTCAGTTATTCTAATGCAGATCATTACAGAAGATATTTAGAAGAATGACTAAATTATTGTAAACATTGATCAGGATATGTATGTTCCACACAAAATAGAAAGTCATAAGGTAGTGAAAGTACATTAAATGCTGACTTTAATGTAGTGTTCAGGGAAATAATGCAATGATGGGGCTGCACGGTGGCTCAGTGGTTAGCACTGTAAACTCATAGCGTCAAGGTCATCTGGTTTGACTCCTGGCTGGGCCAGTTGGCATTTCTGTGTGACGTTTGCATGTTCTCCATGTTCCTCTGGGTGCTCCGGTTTCCCCCACAGTCCAAAGACATGCACTTCAGGTGAATTAAATAAACTAATAGGCCATAGTGTATAAGTGTGTGTGGGAATGAGTGTGTATGGATGTTTACCAATACTGGGTTGGACTGGAAGGGCATCCGCTGGGTAAAACATATGCTGGAATGGGTGGTTCATTCTGCTGTGGCAACCTCTGAAATAGAGATTAAACCGAAGGAAAATTAATAAATGAATGATGCAATGAAATATTTCTTTGCCTTATTTATGTCTATGCAAATGTAGAAGGAATAATTAACAGAAATTTTTAAAGGTGCAGTGACATAAAAAGGCTTGTCTAATTTAAAATGATCAGTGGGTGCATAGAAACAGTCATGTAACACTAATCTCCTCAACAACATCATAATATAATATAAAATTAAATAATTGAACAATGCATTGGATCAACTGTAAACTCTAAAGGGTTTCTGTCAAATTATGGTGTGTGTGTGTGTGTGTGTGTGTGTGTGCGTGTGTGTGTGTGTGTGTGTGTGTGTGTGTGTGTGAGAGAGAGAGAGAGAGAGAGAGAGAGTTCAGGTTTTGATTTAGCTTTAGCTGAGTTTAGAGTTTTCAAATGTCTTCTGTCTGCTAACAGGTAAAACTGGAGTTATTTCATGCAGTCGAGCTCAGAGAAAATCTGCACATGAAGAGAACAAAACACGATCATTATGGGCTGTATTTGAACCAAATGGCAGTACAGAACATGCTGACATCACCCACGCATCTCTGTGACAACAGACGGAAACCCCTGGAGCTGACAAAGAGAGAGCGATGCCTCCTCGACACACACACACACACACACACACACACACACACACACACACACACACCACACACACACACACACACACACACACACACACACACACACACTCACGCACCACACACACACACACACATACACAGTGCCGTAGCAAGTGTTCACTATTCACTCTGCAGTTTGACTGGAGCTTGACAGGCTTTCTGAAGCTCCATCCTAAATCAGAGAGCAGCAATAAGAACACTCGGCTCTCAGAATATGGAGAAAAAGGAGGGCACATGGAGGAATAAAACACAAGAGAAAACAAATACAAACAAAAAACAAGCCTGAGAGACAAAACTTTATTGCCAAACTGAAGGGGTTTATATTTTAAATCCAGAAATAACAAATATTTGTATTTTGTAAAACTGTTGTAATAATAGGCTTTTGTATTTTTATGTAAATCAACATTTTAAAATGATTAGGTATTTACAAGTATAATATTTATCATTTTACAATAGTTTAAATAGTATTACTTTAAACACAAGAAAAATGATTCTCACTTCTAATTAGTTGCTTATTAGCATGCATTTATTAAAATATTAGCTGTTTGTTTGTACTTAAAGTACACATTCTGCATGATCCTATTCTACAAATCTAATCTTATGCAATACCCAAATCTAACTTAACAACTAAGTTAGAAGCAACAAATAAGGAATTTATTTAGCTAAAACACAGTTAAGAATTTGCTAACAGTAAGAATTGAACCTCAAATAAATGTGACTCATATTTATTTGTATTACAGTTAATCCTTTTATTTTTGTTTATCAAGCTGGGGCAGCACTGTGGTGCAGTGGGTAGCACTTGTGGAGTTCGCATGTTCTGCCTGTGTTAGCGTGGGTTTCCTCTGGGTGCTTCCCCACAGTCCAAAGACATTTGTTACAGGTGAATTGAATAAGCTAAATTGTCTATAGTGTATGTGAGTGTGTGCAAGAGTGTATGGGTGTTTCCTAGTGTTTAAAATTATTAAACTAATTGTTAAATTCAAATATATGCAAAACAAATCCCAAAACTACTTCAAATAATTAAAATATAAAATATTTATTACATTTTAAAATCTTTAGTTTGGTTGCATTTTAGTTTAGGAACGTCTGCAGTATGTTAAATATAGTGTGTTAGAGGACTTAGGGATCCTAAATATGGTTTTGCAGAACAAGACACTATGTGTGCTTTCTATATACTAATAACTGCCATATACTATATTGTTATTATATTGCTATTATTATTATTATTATTATTATTATTATTATTATTATTATTATTATATTATTATTATTATTATTATTATTATATGGTGGTGTGGTGCAGTGGGTAGCGATGTCACCTCACAGCAAGAAGGTCACTGGTTCGCGCCTCGGCTGGGTCAGTTGGCATTTAGCTGTGGAGTTTGCATGTTCCCCCCGTGTTTGCGTGGGTTTCCTCTGGGTATTCCGGTCCAAAGACATACGCTATAGGTGAATTGGGTAAGCTAAATTGGCCGTAGTGTATGTGTGTGAATAGAAGTGTATGGGTGTTTCCCAGTGATGGGTTGCTGCTGGAAGAGCATCCAATGCATAAAACATATGCTGGATAAGTTGCCGGTTCATTCTGCTGTGGCGACCCAGATTAATAAAGGCCGAAAAGCAAATGAATGAATGAATGAATTATTATTATTATTATCAGTAGTAGTGGTATATTTTTTATATATTGTTTACATTGTTATTCAATTATTATTATTTTTTTATCTTATAATCATTGTAAAAAACAGTTTTAATTTGACAACATTTGAGTTAAAAACATTTAGATTCATGCTTTTAGGAAACTCTCTAATCAGAAATCAAATAAAAATGAACAGCACTAGAGTAAACCTAGTGGCAAATTGACACACTTATTTGTAACCAAGAAACATGCCCACACCGCGGCTCATAGCCCTAATATGAACATCATCATTCTGATAATAAAAGACCTTACCTGGTTAGCCTGAGAAAAATGAGAGAGAGAGGGGCAAAGAAAATTTGGAAGATGAGTAAAAACAAAAGGCGCCGATCGCTCAGATCAAACTGACCCCTGCCACTCTCTGCTCTCCTTTAATCTTAATTGAATCAGGCTTTCAGAGAACTGTTGACACTGAGAGATTGCACTACCCTGGGAGGCCCAGGAAAGCCAGAGGTGCCACACTAAAAGCAGTCGCCATCCTCATTACGATGTCCACCCCTCTCTGGTCCCGCCATCCCTCACTGTCAGCAAAAGATAATGTCCTTCCTGCAAATTTGATCTCTCACTGTGGTCCAATCTGACGAGGCAAAGTGGGCCACCGATTTTTAACCCTGGACACACACACACACACACACACACACACACACACACCACACACACACACACACACACACACACCACACCCACACACCCACACACACACTCTACAGTACATTCATGCACTGAAATCCTGAAATTCAAGGTTTCTTTAAGAAAATGTGATGCAACTTTCTCACGGGGAATGAGTCCACCAAATACTTATAGTTGCATTGGAAAGGACCGAAGATAAGCAGCAGTATGACTTTCCCATTTAAGGAAGTGAGGTCAGATAGTCAAGTCCAGTCACTTTTATATCTATAGCATTTTATCCACCCTTTTCTATTCTGGACTTGAAATTATGTGTTGCACTTGGGAAACTTCTTTTCAAAAGAGCTGAAACAAATCATTCTATATAATAAGGTTGTGCTACTAATAGTCCATACGCACACTCAAACACACATACACACACATGAAAAAATGAAACCAGCATTATGCGTGGCATTTTAACATGCCCATTAGAAATCACAGTTCAGTGTGTTTTTTTCCTTGAGTTTATTTTCTCTGTTTTCCAAGTACAATAATATTTAGCAGATTCATGAGGCTCGTTTCCACTGAGTAGTACAGTACAGTACAGTACAGTACGGGGTACAGGTCACCTTTATCAGGCTTGCGTTTCCACTGCCAAAAGGGTACCAATGGTAACATCTAATCTGTAACTTTAATCTTCACCAACACATGTAACCTCTTGTTAGAAAGTAATTCTGTCATTTCGAGTTCATAATAGTCCAGAAGGTGATTATAATAGCTAAACATTATTAGCTTATTCTTGTTTTTTTTTGCGCTTCACTCTCGTGTTTGTCCATTTCTGAGAGGATCGAATGTCAGAAGCACTTCTATAATCAATCGCACAGGTTATTATCATCAGCTCAAGAAGTTTGTTATTTCAAATATAGACATGTGGTGAGTGCACGCAAGGTCTCTGGAGAAAGTGAAACCGCTCGCGCTTTTAGACGGCCTCGTAAAACAAAAACAGGACATGGCAGATTTTGTTCTTCTTGGCTTTGTGGCTGTTCATCAAGACTACAAAAAGGTTTGTTTATTAAGTTTATTTAGTATTACGGTGTAACGTCTTGGCTGTGTATTTAAAAATGGCGCTTCCTTTGTTTTCATTCTCCTGCTTGTGCGCTAGTGATATATCTCTGTAAACCAATAGTGATCGCCGCGTCTAGCTCCACACTTTGGTACCCTTTTGTTGTGCTAGGTACCCTTTGCAAAGGGTACCCAAAAAGTGGTACAGTACGGTTTGGCCAATATTCTTGCTGTGTAAAGTCTTTTTTTTCATGGTCTGCTGAATTTGTTATGTCTAATAAGTTGTCTTTTAATATTCAGTGTATTAAATTGTGAGGAGAAATCTTTCACCTCATTGTGCCCATTTTTTTAAAAACACTATGTTGGAATGGAAGTTACTCCCACAATTCACACAAAGTATTGGGCCTCAGGAAAAAGTGGATAATATGCTAATTGTAGCTTTACAAAGCACCTTTTAAAAGAAAACAGACACCAGTTATGTTTCCATCCAAAAATGCTAATTAACTTTATGCACAAAACTGGTATATCACATAAAAGTGTGCAACCAAGCAGCATTTCCATCCCATATATATATTATATATATATATATATATATATATATATATATATATATACACTAGATACCACATACGGACCCTGAGCATGTGTCAATAGCGCCACCACATTTCTATAGTGCACCTAGGACAAATGTCCTTCAACCACACTTGTCAAGACTAAAGTCAGTGTGAAGATGCTGGACTTTTGCGCTGCGTACAGGTGTAATAACGAGCAAGCAATAAAACAAAGCACAAAGGCATCATATTTCAAGTTATGTTAAAAACATTTGTTGCTAAACAAGTATATAATACAGTCTCATACTGTACTGACCATAAGGCAAAGTAGCACCAACTAAATACCAGGCTTATGCTAGTTTTGTTGAATAAAATAAGCAAACAATGTAAATGAAATATGACAACAAGATGCTGCGGTGCCAGAAACTTATATTATTGTTGGCTAAGTGAACATAAAGGGGATTTATTCACAAACGAATCGCTCCCTCCGATAGAATAAGAAGTGAAAGCAGAAGAGGGAGTGTGTTTCAGGACATAGATTATGGCTTGTTTCCACTGAGTGGTACGGTACGCTTTTATGGCTGTTTCCACTGTCAAAAGGCGTACCGAACCGAACCGTACCGTACCACTTTTTCGGCACCCTTTACAAAGGGTACCAGGGGTACCAAAAGTCAGAGCTAGACGCGCAGCTGAACACTATTGGTTTATAGAGATACGTCATTTGCTCACGCAACAAGCCAGAATGAAAAGAAAGGAACCGGCATGTTTTAAATACACAGTTGAGACTTTACACAGTAATAATATATAGATATAATAACAAGCCATGGTTGACCCGAGCTTAAACAAACCTTGTCGTCGTCTTAATGAACAGCCACAAAGCCAAAAACAGCAAAATCTGCTGTGTGCCGTCTAAAAGTGCGAGCGGTTTCACTTTCTCCAGAGAGCTCACAATATATTGCGTCTATGTTTGAAATAAACTTTTTGAGCTCATATTAAAAACGTGCTTGTGATCATTGAAGCGCTTTGATATCCTATCCTGTCAGAAAGAAACAAACGCGAGAGTGAAGCATAAAAAAAAACGAGGAGAAGCCGGAAAAACAGCAGCAAATGATGCGTCTGCAATCAAAAACATGAACAAACTGCCATGTTTAGCTATTATCATCACCTTTTGGACTATGATGAACTCGGAATGACGGAATTACTTTCTAACAAGAGGTTACATGTGCTGGTGAAGATTAAAGAGACATATGAGGGGTTTGCACTGACTGTAGGCTATATTTCATGTTGTTTTTGAACCGGGCAGTGGCACAGGAGGTAGTGCTGTCGCCTCACAGCAAGAAGGTCGCTGGTTCAAGCCTCGACTGGGTCAGTTGGCGTTTCTGTGTGGAGTGTGCATGTTGTCCCTGCGTTCACGTGGGCTTCCTCCGGGTGCTCTGGTTTCCCCCACAGTCCAAAGACATGTGGTACAGGTGAATTAGGTAGGCTATATTGTCCGTAGTGTATGAGTGTGAATGAGTGTTTATGGATGTTTCCCAGGGATGGGTTGCAGCTGGAAAGGCATCCGCTGCATAAAACATTCAATTCAATTCACCTTTATTTGTATAGCGCTTTTACAATGTAAATTTTGTCAAAGCAGCTTCACATGAAAGACCACAGTAAATTGAAACTGTGTCAAACTGTGTTGGCAGTTCATACCGCTATGGCGACCCCGGATTAATAAAGGTACTAAGCCGAAAAGAAAATGAATAAATGAATGTTTTTGAACCTAAACAAGAACTAAATGTATGCTGTGTGTAGTTTTTCTGTAAGTGGTAACGTATCAGAGACTATAAGGGTCTGTATGTGTTCATATATGTTGCATTTATTTATTTATTTTATATAATTGCGTTACAGTAATTATGTTACAGTAAGCTATTTTGCACATTGTCATTAATCTGCAGTTATAATCAACTCATGTTCATAGAAAAGTTAGTAATAACAATTTATACAATAGTATTTATGTGTATAAAGCATTTGTTTTGTGAGAAGTGCTTCTCATATGATATGTGAACGACCCGTACAGCTTTGACATTTCTTTGACATCGTCTGAAACTTTCTGTCGTACACCACACCCACCAAAAGAGTACCATTGGTACCCTTTTAGCAGTGGAAACGCAAGCCTGATAAAGGTGACCCGTACCGTACCGTACTGTACTGTAGTGGAAATGAGCCATTAGATCAACTTTAACAGGAAGGGAGGATAATACATTTCCATGCACATAAACACATGCTCATTGTCAGCAATGCCCATGCGATTACTTATCCATTGATGTAGAAAAGTGATGTAAAATTATACTTTTCATAATAAAAAAAATTGCATACTGACCACGGGAAAACTCCCAATCATAGATATATGTATAAATGTGTAATATCTATGGCTCTGGATGGCCAATCCTCCACTACACCTTGGTCCAAAGAGAACAAAATCGTCACATCCTGATTAACTGGCGCCATATGTCAACAGTAAAAATTGAATTTACTGCAGTAGGAGAAGCTGCATGAATCTATTTCTTATTTAATAAATGACTTGCGTCTCAAAAGACGATGCCGACATGCAATGGGCATGGGCATGGGACGTGGAACACAGATGCTTGTGACAGTTCTGGAGGTAATTAATAATATAATAACACTAATAAATGGTTAAAGCATTTTAGGATGACCAAAACAACATTTCAGATGTTTTACAATGCGGTCAGCATGCTGGATTATCCATTCACACACACATTTTTATCATCACATGTTCTCTTATAACAAAATCACATGACTTGTTTTAATGTCTGGAACTGGAAGTTGTTCGGTAAAAGTGTTTCCATCGTAGTTTATGCAACCTAGGATCATTTTGAAAACGTACCCTTACAGACGTATCTGGAGACCGCGAAATACGTCCCGGCAGCACGTTTTTCTGCAGTTTTTGTTTTCGCGAATCTACGAGAGGCCGCCATGTACGCTTTTTGAGATCTCAAATTTCCCTCGCGAGTGTCATTCGTGCCTGCAGTTTTCAAGTAAATCCACCAGAGCTGCTGTCGACTGACTTTTTGACAGACTTTTTGACTGACTGATCGAATGATCGGCTGACCCACCCTCCCCCTTCCCTAAACCCAACCAATTTTATCGATTGATCCACCTACCCACTTCCCTAAACCCAACCAATACGTTTCAAAAGCAATCCAAAAAAAGAAAAGCCCTTGTCTGATTTTTTTACCATGTTTTCATATTTTACCACATTCTCACCCTGCTATTTACTTGTTTGTTTTATTATTTGGAATTTTTTGTGTCTTACCTGCTTTCTGGAACTGCTCTTCACCAGACTCAAACCCCGTCGTCGTGGTCAACTCCTGTCTGCATCTCAAGTCCATTGACAAACATGGTGCGCTAACGGGACAAACTGGTTGCAGTCGGAATCCCATCCATACGGAGGTAAGAGGTCAGCTAGTAAGCGTGAAAAGGAATGGTGTCACACCGTCCCGTAGTGTTCGTTTAAAAAAAATGAAATGCGGTCTCCAGAAACGTCTATAGGGCTACGTTTTCAGAACGTTTATGTGCATCTTTTCTTATTGAATAAAAAGTTTATCCTACTCAGTTATGTGCATATGTTTTTTATGTGCATTTTAAAAACAAATGCGCATCATGGTGATTCCATCAACTGATTTTTTTATGCGCATATCCAAGATGTGCATAAAAATAGGTGGAGGAAACGTAGCTAATGATTGAAGATTTTCATTAGTGTGAAACAAGTTTAGTTCATTAGGTGAGAAAAGGGACGCGTTTATTCTGGCCTAATGAATGAATGTTAAAGGAAGCAACATATGCAGATCAATGATGTCTCTGCATTAGCTGGGTCTCTGGAACACTACATGAAGTATGAATGCAGTCTGTGATAAGCGCTAATCTCGATGAAGCTCTCAGGAACAGGCCTCTCCTGTTAGAGCTGCTAAAGCACAGTGAATGGCCAGAATACTAATGCCTCTCACACTATTTGACCTGTGCCAGACCCGGTTTGCCCCGTGAAGCATGCTAAACATGGCCTGTGCATGTAAGCAGGGTCCACATGTGCCCCACTGGTGGGCCAGCAGCCCGAGCGCCATAGACATCAGTGTTTTGATCAAAGGCGAGAATGCTGCATCTCTCCTGTGTTCTGGACAAGAACAAAAATGCCAAATTCAGCCCTGAGGCCATACTCATGCATAATGAATGTGCATTATTCATACAATTATTGATAATGCTTTTTACATCAGTGATTATTCATACATTAATTATTGCAAGCGCTAATGTCTGAGCATTAAAGATATTGTTATTAATGTTGAATCATCTTTAAAGGAGGTCCCAGAGGCCTGAAGCTACGAGGAGAGAGAGAGACAGAGAGAGAGAGAGTGACAGAGAGAGAGAGGGAGGGAGAGAGAGAGGGATAAAGAGAAGTACTGGCCCTCTCACTCTCTCTCTGTCTGTATCTGATTGATCATATCCCAGCCTCTCCCCTGGGAGGTCAATGCATCAGTTCAGATATAAATAATTGATATTGCATGTGTACATATTCTTAATTATTGTTAAATATTAATAGAGCTTTATGCTGGAGGTTGATTATAATTTTCTCAGTGATTAGTGGCTTAGTGTTACTAATGCTACCTTTGTAATGGCCGTGTTTGGATTTGGGCTAAAAATCAGGGTTGGGAAAATGTCATCGCTTACGTTCAGTTTATGCGGTTGATTTGTCAAAGGAATTGACTACAAGGTGCTAAGCGCTGAATTTTAATGGATAGATAGATTTTAGCAATACAAATATTTTAGGTCAGAGGCAAATTCGACCATTAATCAATCTGTCAATAAATTAAATTATAATACAGCTTTTATTTATTTATTTGTATACTCGAATGTGTCCTGTTTAATTTGATTATTAACTGTTTTGAATGTCAAAAAATTACTATACAACATACAATTTTGTCAATCATTTACAAGACTCAATGTCACAGTACAGCCCCAAAATACTAATTAACAGTCATTTTAAATATTTAAACTTGCCACTAGGGTTTATGCAATATATTAAAATACAAATATAATAAAATGTGTTATGATGACATTAATTCATGTTTTTGACTGATTACAGGCCAGAATACATGTAAGATTGCTATTTATTTTTTACATACATTTGTATATGATACAGATTTGGTGCAACAGGAATAAGCAACAAATTCCCAGTGCTTGCTTTTTTCTGTTTATTTTGAACAGACAAAGCGTTTCGTTAAAATCAGCTACAGAACAGAGGAGCTTCTTGTGGTGCAAAAGAACAATATTAACATATTTGAATAAAACTTTATAAATAGTAAGCTGCAAGTAAACTGGTTGATGGACTTGCATGGCCGTTATACAGTCTTGTCTTTTGCAGCACCTTACTCATGAACTGCATTTTTTTTTAGATGCCATGTAAAGATACAGTGCATTCGGAACGTATTCATAGTGCTTCACTTTTTCCACATTTTTTATGTTACAGCCTTATTCCAAAATGGATTCAATTCATATATTTCCTCAAAATTATACACACAGTACCCCATAATAACAATGTGAAAAAAGATTTTGATAATTTAAAAAATAAAAAAAGCTGCAAAATCACATGTACATAGGTATTCACAGCCTTTGCTCAATACTTTGCTGATGCACCTTTGGCAGCAATTACAGCCTCAAGTCCTTTTTGAATATGATGCCACAACTTGGTACACCTGTCTTTGGGAATTTTTGCCCATTCCTCTTTGCAGTACCTCTCAAGCTCTATCAGGTTGGATGGGAAGCGACGGTCTACAGCCATTTTCAGAACTCTCCAGATGTTCAATAGGATTTAAACTGGGCTCTGGCTGGGCCACTCAAGGACTTTCACAGTTGTTGTGAAGCCACTCCATTGATATTTTGGTGGTGTGCTTTGGGTCATTATCCTGCTGGAAGATAACCGTCGCCCCAGTCTGAGGTCAAGAGCACTCTGAAGCAGGTTTTCAGTCAGGATGTCTCTGTACATTGCTGCATTCATCTTTCCCTCTATCCTGACTAGTCTTCCAGTTCCTGCTGCTGAAAAACATCCCCACAGCATGATGCTGCCACTACCATGCTTCACTGTAGGGATGGTATTAGCCTAGTGATGAGTGGTGCCTGGTTTTCCCCAAAATGTAATGCCTGGCATTCACTCCAAATAGTTCAATTGTAGTCTCATCAGACCAGAGAATTTTGTTTGTTATGGTCTGAGATCCTTCAAATGCCCTTTGACAAACTCCAGGCCCTTATATACTCCAGGACCTTATATAGACAGGTGTATGCCTTTTCAAATCATGTCCGATTAACTGAATTTACCACAGGTAAACTCCAATTAAAACATCTCAAGAATGATCAATGGAAACAGAATGTACCTGAGCTCAGTTTAGAGCTTCATGGCAAAGGCTGTGAATACTTATGAACGTGATTTTTCAGCATTTTTTATTTTTAATAAATTTGCAACAATTTCAAAAACTATTTTTTTCAAATTGCTATTATGGGCTATTGTGTGTAGAATTTTGAGGAAAAATGAATTTAATCCATTTTGGAATAAGGCTGTAACTTTAAAAAATGTGTAAAAATGAAGTGTTTTGAATACTTTCCTCATGCACTGATTAAAGTCAGATACACAGCAGTCGACCCATCAGAAGAACTTCGGAGCCAGGGCTAGCATTGCAGGCCTATGTTTATGATATCAAGTTGGCATGACAACGGCAACATGGCGTAACCACTTCTGAACACTGCGTCTTACGTTTTTAGATTCAAAGACGCATTCTTTGTGATTGGCTGCTAAGTTGTTGCACTACTGTGGACGTTTTTGCCTAACTGAAGTGATTAGCACATCTGAACTGACTGTATTTATCGTCAGAGTGCTTGAACTGAACTGTGACCACTGTACCGTGACGGTTTGAGACAAATTCATGTACCGTTGAATCCCTAGCATAAACAATTATTAAACCATTTAAAAAATATATAATTCTTTACACAATCAATATTTAAAACAATTTGATATTTTCTTTATGTATAAAATCACCTTTTAATTCAAGTCAGTTTGGGCACCAAAATAGGACAACTCACCTTTGACCCTTTTGTATCCCAAAACATTCTGTATATCAGTTATTTTTTATTTTAATTTGAACTGTTATTTAATTGTTACTCATTTAACCTTATCTAGAAAACAAGAATGCCCATTGGTCTGGGTTCATGTGTAACCCAGTAGTACGCAACAGCTGAAAATGTCAGTGCTAAACCAACAACCTAAATGGGTTATCATTATCAATGTAATGCCAAACATAGTTTACTATGTAGTATTATGTTGTTAATACTGTAACATTAAATAAACAAACTCAGTATGAGGCACATGCACAATCCTGTACCCTCACCATTTTGCCAGCCATGATATCTCATATCGTTAGTACGTTAGTATGTCATTTAGTTAGTGTGTTTTACGGCGAGTATCTCCCGCAGCCCCACTCTTGTCGACATACCTGATATTCTTAGAGACTAAGTGTGAGTGTCTTAGTCTGTTAATGGCTACGCGAAAGCATAAGCCTCTCTTCCCACGCACAGAGGAAATAAAGAACAGGGAATTCCGCTCCAGCATGAGATGCCAGAGTATTCCCCTGCTTTACCCGCACTCAATAAATAGTAAATCTATTTCCGAGACTGGCCATGTTGCTCAAGAGGCCCCTGGCAGCTGACCTTTAGGTCTGCTATTTAGCGAAACAACATTATCATTCCAAGCTCCTCCTGCTGATGGTAAAACACATAAACCCCCAACGCACAAACACACACACACTCACACACACATCAGAAACACTATACTCTGCTATGGTACAGGAAGCCAGGATGTTTCCAACACCTCAGCCAGAGAGGCTCATGGGAAAGAAGAGTGGGCTGCTCATATGATCAGGTTTCACCTCAATGTGTTGAATTACCAAAAGAGCACATTTTCATCCTGCTAATCGCTACGATAATGCTATTGGCATTGATAAACTGGGCAAAACATGGTTCTTAAGAGATCTTTCCTGCTCCGTTAACTGGTAATTGTCTCCTAAAGCTGTCTGGGGCAGTGAGTGATATCGCTGACCAGGTGGAGGAAGGACAGGAATAAATTTAGCCGTTTTGTGACGCTCGCGGCATGGAGGCCGCTTAGTCAATGTGTGTGGGGTGAAAGTGGTCTGTAATGAGTCCTGGAGACAGACAGCTTCCAGAACCCGAGAATAGGAGCTATCTGTCCACGAGAGTGTTTCTTACGCACGTATTTCTGTCGCACACGTGCTCCTTGAACTCTCTTTCCATCACTCTACCCTTTGATAATTGGTAAACCATATCGATTTGTGCAAAATTGGGTTTCCAAAGATCTGATTCCCCTCCCTCATAACGCTATCTACTGTCATAGATATCAGCGCATTTGTTCCGTGCAATAGCTCATCTATCGGTTTCGGCTTTAAACAGCACAAGCCTTTGTCACTGAATAAGTTTTGTCTCATCTTCATTCCTGTAGAGGTGGAAATGAGACCTGCCTCTACAACACACACTAACACACTCACTCTCGCACACAGATTGGATTGCTGCTGACTAACCATCGTGACGTTCCAATAAACGTCCATGGTTATGTCCCCATCCAAGGTTTCGGGTTGCAGTGTTAATAAAGAACTGTGTTCCCCCCTGGGTTCAGTGCCATCTTGGCATTTCGGATCTGCTGCCTGGTGAAACACAGTATCGGCCCAGTCCGCATTCTCCACAGCCCACTAGAGAGCTGTGTGTGCGTAGATGTGCTCCTCCTCTTACATGCTGATGATCGTACACTTCTCTTATTGTTTTACAGCCACTCAGACAATCCTGCGAACAGCTGTCTACAGAAGCTCAGATAAACTGTTTACACAAACACCATGCATTTCATTTTACAGACCATTCAGTGCTGGAGGCAAAGTGCACAGACAAAAACAGATGTACAATACAAATATGGGACAGGGTTGATTTCGTTGACGAAATTTATTTCTCATAATTTTCATGAGAAACAAGTAAGTAACTAAATAAGATGAAACATTATTATACCTCTAAAATAGATATATTTCTTTT
This sequence comes from Danio aesculapii, assembly GCF_903798145.1. Taxonomy (NCBI): domain Eukaryota; kingdom Metazoa; phylum Chordata; class Actinopteri; order Cypriniformes; family Danionidae; genus Danio; species Danio aesculapii. The sequence continues at coordinate 34,740,132 of NC_079441.1, read as the reverse complement.
CACAATCAATATTTAAAACATTGGACACTTCACTTGAATTTGATTTTATTTTACATATAAAATTACCATTGTTAATTCAAGTGAGTTTGGGCACCAAAATTGAACATTTTGGGACAACCTTTAACCCTTTTATATCCTAAAACATTCTGTATATCAGTTATTTTCATTTTAATTTGAACTGTTATTTAAATGTTACTTATTTAACCTTATCAAGAAAACAAGAATGCCCAGTACATTAGTCTGGGTTCATGTGTAACCCAGTAGTAGGCAACAGCTGAAACTAATACATCAGTGCTAAACCAACAACCCAAATGTTTCATCATTATCAATGTAATGCCAAACATAGTTTACTATGTAGTATTATTTGTTAATACTGTAACATGAAATAAGTAAACTCAGTATGAGATACATGCATAATCCTGTACCCTCATTTTTTATCAGCCATAATATCTCATATTGTTAGTACGTTACTATCTCATTTAGTTAGTGGGTTTTACGGCGAGCGTCTCCCGCAGCCCCACTCTTATCGAAATACCTGATATTCTTAGAGACTAAGTTTGAGTGTCTTTAGTCTGTTAATAATCAAAATAATTTATGTTTATTCATAATTTTTGTGACGAACAAGTTTCTACCGACAAATCTAGAAAAATACGAAATAAAAATTAAAGTGATGATGACTACAACTATAATAAAGTATACTGACATTTTTGTAGACTAATAAAAATGAGATGAGCACATAATTGGGGGACGTTTTTTGGAAAATATCCAATCAGAATTAATTTTGGTATGTGATGCATAAGGCACACACACATTTGAAAAGTAGCTGATCCACAGTAGTTGCGGGATGCGATTACATCATCATAAGAGTAGAATAGATTTACTCGACTAAAATTGTATCAAATTTAGTCATCTAAAACTAGACTAAAACTAAAATGATTCAGAAGACTAAAATATGACTAAAACTAAAATGATTCAGAAGACTAAAATATGACTAAAACTAAAATGATTCAGAAGACTAATATATGACTAAAACTAAAATGATTCAGAAGACTAATATATGACTAAAACTAAAATGATTCAGAAGACTAATATATGACTAAAACGATTCAGAAGACTAATATATGACTAAAACTAAAATGATTCAGAAGACTAAAATATGACTAAAACTAATGATGAGAGAATTTAAAATTTTGGGGAAACTCTTTAAGTATTTTGAATATGTCAAGCTGCTGTGATCAACACATTGTAATGTTTTTTAATGAATACTAAATAACTGAAAGAGCTGCAGTTTATTTTGTACTTTTATAGGTATATTTTAGATGTTTTCAAAGTAAAGTAATTAGGAATCTGAAAACTTTACATGAAGTAATTAGTAATGTAATCAGATTACAATTTTCCAGTGATCAGTAATAAAGTAACTTTAAAGTAACTTACCAAACACTGTTTAGGACTAATATTTTGTAGAATTATGAATTGCATTTTTTACCGTACCATTATGCACTTTTTACCTTTAATATATACGATGTGTTAGACTGGACAAGAAAGACTCAAACAGGCACATCCATGAGCTCTTTTTTTTACTTCATATTCTGGTTTTATTTCTAAAGAGACTCCATATTAAAAATCACACACCCACAGGCTACGAGTCTTTCTGTGTATTGAAATGACAGTCGAGGCAGTTTTTGGTTGTTTTGCATTAAATAGGGTAAAATTATGCACAAAGAGGGTTGAATGTAATTAAACTAATTAAAACTACAGCATTAATAAAATATCAGCCAAAACAGCTGTTGACTGAGATTTAGGCCTTGGGATGCATGAGGCTGTGCTTAATATATGTGCTTTTAAGGACTCCCTGTTGTCACACACGCACTCATGTTTCTGTCAGGGGAAACCCTTATGCACGCATGATGGAACAGAAATATCAATAGTAAAACAGGGCAGAAAAAAATCACCACACCTTGTTCGTTAAAGACTTGCTAGTAAACAAAAAAAGGAATTGCAAATGACATGACTGATATTTAAATATTGAATAATTAATATGTAAATACTTAATAATTCAAAGAGATTGTATATACTGTTGTTTATTGATTGGCCCAAATAAATAAATGTATTTATTTAGCAAAACAAATGCTAAAACACTATATTACTGAACAAATCTGTATATTATTGAACAAAATACTTTAAAATAGCTAGTGTGAAATATCTAATTTGCTGATTTTGTAAATTTTATTGAATGTTTATTTTATTATAATTTTCATAATGTGTTAAATTCTAGTATGACGTTCAGGTAAACAAATTAAGATAGCAAGCACTGGAGCAAATAAATAAAAATAATATATCCAAAATTACAATTGCCGTATGTTCAAAACCGCCCCTTTACAGGATGTTTGGCATAAAGAGGTCAAATAAAAACTTCCCCATTAAATAATATACTCTGTGTTTCCTCAAAGCGACATCCACAAATCATGAAGCGTCCTTCCTCGGTCTGTCAGTGCGGGCTGAATGAGCAGTGTGTTTAATGACAGCTAATGGATATTCCAGAGGCCAGAGACAAACAGACAGTATACTCAGATCAGTGATAACAGACACAATGAGGGCTGAGCCCAATGATTAATCAGCCTGAGTCTGATTGTGTGGACAGTCCACATGAGTGTGGTGTGTGTGTTCCTGTGTTGGGCCATTATGTGTGTGTGTCTATGAAGACAGGGGTTGTATACCAATTGGTGGATGGGTTTGAGTGTGTTTGACTGATTGGGGTCGGTGAACTTTCCTGACTGGTCATTCTGCCACCCACTCGGTCCTCATCCTCATCTTGTCTCTGGATGTTTTAGATGGTTTATGAGTCTTGTCTATTGATGTTTGCATGTGGTCTGTATCTCTCTCTCTCTTTCTCTCTCCGTATGTGTATAGAAACAAGTTCACAGCAGTATGAAAGGCTCATAAATGTTTGAATGGACTGGTGACAGTATTTAAGTAAATATGAGTTCAGTTTATGTAGGTGCATTTGTAATTGTCAGGATCCAGACTGTTATTGTTTGTCTTAGTTTGTCACCATGTCTGACTAGAAGTAATATTATGCACTATATAATGTTCACTCTTTTTATACGTGTGTGTCAGAGATTTGGGTAACACCACAGCTTTGATTTACTGGATCTAACTGGCTCACAGTCTTAAAAAGCAGGTTTTCTGTAAAGTTTGCCAAATGATACCTGAGGTTCTGCGGTGTTCTGTTACTGGACATATTTTGTTTTCTTTGTGCTGCAGCTAGGTTTGCTTAAAAACCTTGAACCTTGAAAGCTGAATGGCACACAGTATGGCACTGGTAAACCAGGGAAAGGCCAAAATTATGAGTTTTGAATGAATGAATGAATGAATGAATGAATGAATGAATGATGAATGAATGAATTTTCTCGTATTCTGAACTCTCTCAAGTGACTTATATTTTAGTAGGTATGTAACGTTTTACCTGACTCACAATACGATACGATTCACGAAATAAATCTCACGATACGATTTAGTCATGATTTAAAAAAAAAAAAGATTTTAAGCAAATTCATGGTTGATTTAGAGCCCTTTAATTTTTTTTTTCTTAAATGCTGCACATTTTTTTGGAAAATATTAAATTTTTCTGCCATAACTAAATTGCTATTTTAAATACAACAACAAAAAAAGAATAATACAAACTAAAGAAGGCTTGTTATATAAACAAACCAAACTGTGACTGTGCTGGGATTTTACATTTTTAAAAGTAAATATTAGCAAATCTATGTTTTCTGGCATAAGCTAAGGACTTTGCACATTTACAATGTCCCCTGCCGATAAAAAAACTCTTTTACTGGGGACTGAGATAGCTGGTGTGGAGAGGAAAGCCTTTCCTAAACCAGAGAGCAGTGTGTGCAGAGGTGGTCAATAGGCCCCTCTGCTCCAGGGGACTGACCACTGGCAAAACACACAAAAAAAACTGATTATAAATTACTAATTATATAGTAGGATAGAGACAGGAGTTGAACATAATTATGAGGGTGAATAATTGATATTACTTGTATAATTAATTACTATAGGTATCTTAAACACTTTTAAATATTAAATAATAATAAGCAAATTATTAAAATATACATAAACTAATTTGAAAAGGAGAGGGTAAAAATAATCTCATACCTGGGGTCCATAAGGTCCATTTGGGTATTAATAGACTGCTTATTTTAACTGACCATAGGAAACTTTGCAAGTACATGTCAATTTACTCTAACCCCAACCCCAACCTAACAGTCTACTTATAATCTAATGAGAATTAGTTGCAATATAAAGTTAAGTTCAACAATTGGACCATCGAAATAAAGTTGATCATACCTGATTCTGTAACAGAACAAGTTTCTCTTTCAGTCTGAAAAATATCTTCACACTTTCGTTATGAAAAAACTGATGCACCGTGTGATCTCCGTAGCACTCGTCGGAGCAAGCAGAGCTGCAAATCATCTGGACCATGTGGTTTGGCTTATTAATAGTGTTTTTGTTTTTTTTTTTGCGTATAGACGTCTGTGACAGTAGTTTTTCACTGTGGTGATGCTTTATGTGCATCATATTCGTTCTTTTGTTAGTGTAAGTAAACGTCTTTTTGCAGTATTTGCACACAGTTAGTGTTTTGTCTGGCGCACCTCACTGCTGTCATTTTACACTGCTGCCCCACCTCTTGCTCGCTGCTGATGTGCAGGTAAAGCGAGTTTGCGACTGTAAACACAGCGCCCTCTCTGTTAAAAAAATGCATCACGATTCGTTCAACATTTTTAACAGTTTGAATCATCACATATTTTGAATCGATTTTTAACTGACTCACTGCTAATTTTTAGGTCATGTTTTATGTTTTTTAACATATTTTAACATATTTTTTAACATAATTTAAGCTTATAGGTAATCAGGCCTATGCTGTACACACACACGCTTGCACGCACACAGCACGCACGCACGCACACACACATACGCACGCACACACACACACACAGACACACGTATATAATGTACATATAAAACACATAAATATATTAGTAAAACATTTTTAGTAATATATTTTTACATGTATGTATATATATATATATATATATATATATATATATATATATATATATATATATATATATATATATTATATATATATTGTATGTGTATTGATGTATCATTTTGTCTGGCTCATTAAAGCCATAGCGTGTGTGACGGATGGTTTGGTGGGTGACCTCTCTTAAGAGCGGTCAGCAGCGCAGACCAGTCTATGACCTTCGGACACTCCTTCACATTAATCACCGCCTGCTGTGAGGGCTTTTAGCCGTGGTGCTGAAAACTACTGTCCATCCCCTCTTTTTCTCTGCAGACCATCCATCCTTCTCTTTCATTTTTTCCCTGGGCCGGTATCAGGCCATCAGGGTGCTCTCATCAGCACTGGTTTTATCTGGGAGCGCTGCTGAATATTGAAATGTGATCCTTCACTGATAAAGGGCCTCTGTCTAACTCTCCATTCTCTCCCACTCACCTCTATCTGATAGAGTCAGCACACCGCAGTTACTCTCATTGTCTCGCTCACAGGGTGCTGATAGCACAGGTACTCGGGTGGAGGGCTGTGGGTGTGTATTTGTGTGCTCTGAGATATTCAGGGTAGGTGGAGGGATAACAATGCTGACGACGACGATGATGATGATGGTATTAATGAAGATGATGTTTGTGTCTTGGGAAAGAGGGGGTGTACGGAAGATAGAGAACAGATAAGAACAGTTTGTCTGTCCTCGCTTGTTGTGTTTGTGAGCGCATACATATAATGCAAGGTAAAAGATGTGTCCATCATGCAGTAGATTCAAATCAACCCGAATTCTTCTTTCTTACTTTCTTTCTTTCTTTCTTTCGTTCTTTTTCGTTCTTCTTTCTTTTTCTTTCTTTCTCTTTCTTCTTTCTTCTCTTCTTTTTCTTTCTTTCTTCTTTTCTTTCTTTATCTTCTTTCTTTCACTCCATGCCACCCTATCAAGGAATGCTCCTTTACGAGGAAGAAAATAGGCCAGTGCTAATTAAAGTGTGTACCTGAACAGCAGAAACACTTCAAAGGAAGCTCACTAATGCATAACACACTCATTATTACATACTCTAAACCAGCCCTTCCACCTCAGGTGTCAGCCACACAGGCTACACTACTCATCCTGTTGCTTTAATTTTGTGTGTGTAAGACATGTTGGCATGGACTGGGTGCTTATGATGTTGTCAGTGGTTTTGGCCTCATTCAGGACGGCTTACTTCGTAGAGCTCCATTATGCTTATCTTATCAGTCAGGTTATTAACAAGATCAAACAATGATCAAGAATGAGTTAGAGGACAATGAAAGAGTCGTGAAGTCAAGCTTCTGTGATTGAGGGTGTATTCTTCATTGTACATTTCGAGGGTTCTATGATCTTAAATTGTATTTAAAGGTTTTTGTGTGAGCAAAGATGACTAGATTGGTGTTAAAGGCATTCATAATTTAAATTGTATTTTATTCATTATTCATCAATCAACTAATCCTGAAAACAAATATAAAATACTAAACTACCAATTTGACTTTTAAATTACTATATTCTTGCTTGAAAAATTCTTAAAACTTTCTCATTTTTGTGGATTTCGCATCCGCCATTACCCGTCCTCATCGGAATTGCTGTGATAACTCCAAATGTTTGAGTCAAGCACAAGAATCAACAGTTTCAACAGACCATGGAATTGCATAATAAGTACTTTCCCTGTATGTAATGACAAATTAGTGCCTTAACACTCACTGTAAAAAATGTTGGGTTCCACTCAATTCCTTCATGTAGCACCCACAAGCAGAAAAGTGTATCAATGTATAGAAGGTGCTCAGTGCCATTCACACGCTACTCAACACCAGTATGGTAACATGCATAAAATTAAGTCATAAATAAACATTGTTATCAACATTAGATGTAACATAAATCTAATGTACATACCTTATGGGGATCTAAAAAAAGATCCATAGTAAAGTCAACAAAAAGCATTAAAAGTGACGTGCTATGGAGGGAATTCTGGGAATGTCAATTTACGGTTATTTGCCGTATATATTAAGGAAACATACTGTTAACCAGGTTACAGATTTTTACTGTAGGATTTACAGATTTTTACCGTTGAAATCACGGCCATTTTTACAGTGTACAAATCACCACAATCAGTCTAAAATGAAGAATTCTTTCCAAATAAAGCTGTATTTACATTGCAATATAAATGGCAGAAATATCACAATGCCTTATTTTCCAATATCGTGCAGCCGTAATTCTCATTCTAATCATCCAATCAAAGCTGTTGTCCATAATAATTGGAGTGATTTTGCAGGCTGTGTATGTAATTACACCTTATTTAAACACATACACTAGCACAAATACATACTGCATGTTTCAAACACAGCAAAAATTAATGCTCATGTTTTTTGAGAGACTTCTGCCTTCCAACTGCCCGTGTTATTTGTTTGAAGCAAGTGCATGTTTATGTGTGTGTGTTTGCAAGCATATCCATGTGCTTGTTTTGATCTTTGTTCTCGTGCCATGGTCATTGAGAAACTCCGGGAACAGAAAACCCTCGTTAGTGGCTCAGGCCCCAAACAGGCCTGTGATTGGCAGCTGCTCTCCTCACGGCAGCATGAGTCTTTCACACCTCCTCTCTCTCCATATGCTCCTGTGTGGTCAGACGGAGAGAAAAGCGCATGTGACGTGGTGCTTCAGCTCCGACCTCAAATCTCTATTTAATCTCCTGGACTCGAGTTACCCCACACTTAATAAAACAGATTAGTGCTATTCTTCAAAGCTTGTGGCACGTATCTCGCTTGCTGCGTCTCGCCAGGGCCCTGCCCGGCAATGGCACCGGCTGGCATGACAATCGCTCTGATTGGCATACCATTCAAATACATGCACACAGTGACACAGACCATCACTGATTCCTATATGTGGCGAATCAACATGTATAATGGCATACAGTATATGCATCTTCAGACACAGACTGGCAGTGCCGGCGTGCTAAACGGCTTGAATAGTGGGTCATCTGCTCAGACTCTTCTGTCTGGCCATGAATTCATTCATTTGGCTGGGCGGATCATGTTTTGGACATCCTCCTTCCCCCTTGTGCCAAGAGCAATGTTTGGGAGCGTCCAGGAAAACAAGGGACCTCCTTATTAACCTTTAGCTTTGAAGTGCACACATTTTTGAGCAGGTATGTTCTTTTTGTACACTGAAGCTGGATCAGAGAGAGAAATAAAATAAGAGATTAAGAGAGACATAATATGGCATAAAACGATAACGGAGATGCAGATCCAGCGACAGGGTGTGGGTGGAATTAGTTCTCCTCTGGCGTCACAATGGGCCAGGGCTGTAATATTGAAAGGTTACTTGGGTTACGCAGGCTCGCCTGTCTGTCACCTCTCTGCCTTCAGGGGGAACTAATCACTTCACCCCATAATTACAGCCACAATAGAGTCGGTAAAAGAAACCTGCTGCCTTTCAGCGAAGACAGGGGCTTTTTTAATTAGGCCCATCCGTCTTAACCTTGTCTTCTAGAGGTGAGCGGGAGGTAGCTGGTTTGAGCTATGAAAACACAGCACTGTACTAACACACACACACACACACACTGTATTGTGTTGTGTGTTGTGTAAGTATTGCATCGCATTGCAGACACTAGCCATTGGAGTGGCATTGTCTCTGACTCTGGCTCCAAAGGGGATTTGTGCGCTGAATGGTATTTTTTTTCTCTCTCACTCTTTGTGAGACAATACTCAAATTCACAATGGGAACCGAACACTATACGCCAGAGTGTTGCATGCCAAACCCGTGATGGGCAACTATAAAAAATTAAGTGAAACTTCAGATGACTAAACAGCTGCTGTGTGACGTAAAGCCGGCAGGTTTGAATAGAGAATGACTTGTAGTGTGAGAAACAATGTTTTTATGGGCTTTTCTCAATAAGAAATCAGGGATTATATGATTAGAATAAGTGATTATACACTGTAAAAAATAAACGTTATTTAACAGGTAATTGTCTGTTACAGAATTTTCCAGTTTTTTTCATTATACAGTGAATACCTGTTGTTTTACAGATATGTTCTGTAATAAAAAATTCTAACATTAAATTTACAGTTATTGCGTGTATTTTGGTATTACGTTATTGTTCTATTTTTTAAAGGAAATGGTCTGTATTTTCAGAGAGTAACACGTAATTTTACGTTAATATTACAGATTATTCCTGTAAAAATCGGAAAACAAAAATTCAGTCAAATTGTTTTAGGTGAAGATAGCAGCCTAATTATAAGAAAATTAACATGAGGTTAATAATGTCAAATAATAGCCTATTGTTTGGATGCATGTAATGCTTGCACTGTAAACTATAAAATGTTTATTTTACTACTCTAAAAATGTTGCTATGCTAATTGTTACAATCATCAGTGATCTAGCAGCTGTGGATCGCTGGAAAAACCACACACATTAATTAATCTGTATAATTCAATAAAAAAATATATTTACAGTAATAATTTGTAAAATGACTGCAATATTCTGTATAATTGCAGTAATAATTAATAAAATTGCAGTATTACATTTTACCTCATTTTTTACAGTTTAAATGCAAATTATCAACAGTATAAACTGTAATTTAATGAATTTTGACAGTAAAGTATGTTCTGTAATTTTACCGTTTTTGCTTGTAAATTTGTGAAAATGGTTATTTTCTGTAATTTAACAGTATCTCTGGAAGCCTTGCCGTTTTTACAGATTTTTTATTTTGTTTTACTGTGTATTTAATTTAAGAATGTGTGGACTTCGCTGTATGCAGAAGTGTTTTGCCAAAATTTTTTAAATAAAAGACACCATCTTGATAACAGTTAAAAATAGTTAGACAAACAAACAAATGCTAAAATATATATTTTTAAATCACTGTAACAGAAATTATTTATGTCTTAAAATAGGGCTGTGCAATTAATCGGATCGCAATCGCAATTTGAAACGTTGTGATTAGGTAATTGCAAGAGGCTGCGATATGAAATATGTATATATAATTTCTTTCACCCAGAGCAAATGCGTGACTGCCATCTGTGTGTGACAGTCTTAGTGAGCACACTTTCATTCTGCCCAATCAGAATTGCGCAACTGAATTATGTGGAAAATCTACAATGAAACAAACAACGATGATGGGATGACGGCATCTGCCGCTTCAGAAGCATTAACAGATAAATTCATATTAAAGAAAAACAGCACATCGGTAATATGGGAATATTTTGGTTTCAAAGTCACAGACACCAAACAAAAACAAGTAAATTTTTAAGAGCTCTTGCAGAATTGTTGTCACAGCACGAGGAAATACAACAACCAGCACCTATAATGCCCCTATAACACAACAACCAGCACCTAAAAATGCACCACAGATGAGCTATATGAGGAGTGTCTTGCTAAAATGTCAACTAAAAATAGCCGGGACACTTAATGTAGTAGCTACCAACAGCAATTTACAATTTCACAGTTGTTTGCAGCTGTTACACCGTATGAAAAAAACATCACAAAGGCACCAAGAGATACTAACGCCATATCTCACTACTGTTTGCTTTAGAGAATTTTTTTAAATTTCTGAATATTTACAAACGAATTTGAATAAATGATGGAGTTAGTTCATATCTTTTCAGTTCCTTTTTTAACTAACACTCACTGCATTTTAGCAATAAGAAGTTACGATACAGAACATGAGCTGAAGCTTGACTACAGACTTAAAATCGCAAATCAAATTGCAAATAGATACTTTCCCCAAATCACACAGCCCTAGTCTAAAATTATACCAATTTTGTCTCACATTCTACAGAGCATTAGCTTGATATGACTTTCTTTGAAGCCCGTTTCTGTCTCAGAGGGAACATTGTAAAATATGACTTAATTCTTATAATTGTGGTTTTATATTTCAAAATGCTTTGTGCATATTTTTGACTTAATGTCCTGCTATTATAATTTTGGTCACATTTAATTTTTTAGGTACAATGACTGCTATTAACAAACCATGAAGACGTTTAGCATAATAAACTAATAATATGCTGTTTATTAATAGTTAGTAAGGTAGTAGTTGTTTTTAGGTATTGGGTAGAATTATGAATGTAGAATAAAATCTTTATAAGTACTCATAAACTGCCAGTATATTATTAATAAAGAGGTACTAAGCCAGTAGCTAACAGTGGAAATTGGTATTTAAACTAAAGCATTAAAAGCATGCTTTTACCCACTCTGAGTTGCAAAAAAATACCTTTAGTAATGAAACAAGTGGGGTATCTAGTAATATTTAGTATTGGCATGCATAAAAACAGACTTTTGAGGCAGTGAGACATCTGTCAGACAGTGAACCATAAATGTAGCTTGTGGTGAAAATTGCATTTAAAAATCATAACATGTTCATTAAATTGCAAAAGACGAATTAAAGAAGAATTGGCACTGTGTTCTTTTTGTCACCCAATGGAGATTGTTCCATTCTAATGTAACCTTTGTGTTTCTTTGTCTAGAATTAAAATACATTTAATATTTAGTGATATTATTAAAAATGGACTGCATTGACACACTACTGGAAAAGAAAAAACTAATAACATCTTTATAAGTACTCATAAACTGCCAGCATATTATTAAAAATGAGGTAATAAGCCATTAGCGAATAGTGGGAATTGGTACGTAAACTAAAGTGTTTGCGAAATTTATTGACGTAACTGCTTATGGATCTCACCATTTCCACTTCATATAGGTAGCTTTGCAACTTTGTTTGACAGTGTGACCGTATGTATTTATAGCACATAATTGCAACTTTATGTCACGTAGCATATTACAATTAATACATATTGTAATTGTGGATTTATCTGCCAGTGCAACTTTATCTCAAAGTGTAACTTTAGACTGTGCAGTTGTGACTTCTTCTAATTGCATCTATATATCACACAACTGAAACTTTATATATTGTAATTAAGACCTCATCCTAAAGTGCAACTTTATATCTCACAATGTGACTGTATCTTTCAGTTGCAACTCTGTGCTTAGTAATTGTTGGGACACAAATATCTCAAAATTGCCGTTTCATATTTTTTGTAATTGTGGCTTCATCTGACAGTGCAACTTTATATCAGCAGTTATTACTTTGTATCTTGTAACTGTGTCCATATTTTCAGTGCTTGACTTCTTTTTTGGGATGTGATTTTAGATTTCAGAATGTAACTTCTGGAAGGATTTTGCGTAATCACATTATTTTATCTTGTGCCTGAAGTTTCATATGTATTAATACTTGCTTTATCGTGCAATGCAGTTTTACCTCATAGTACGGTGACAACAATATTTTTTGTATTTATGTTTACAATATTTTTATTACAATATTTAATGATTTGTTGTGTATATTATTTTGGTAATCACATTAATTTTATCTTGTGACTATAGTTTCATAAGTATTAATTTTGCTTAATCATGCAATGCAGTTTTACTCATATATGACGACAACAATATTTCTAACATTAAAACTAGGGACATTATTTAGTTCAGTGGTCAAATAAGCACTGAAATCTTGCTTATAATTATATATTGGAAATTGGGCTTGGAGTTGAAAATTGGGAATGGTTCATTATATATATATATATATTATTAAAAGAGCTCCAGTCAGGGACAAAAAAAAATAAATAAAAATGGAACTGTCCCCAGAAACAGGAGCATCTGGTCACAGTGACTTTATATAAAATAAATGTTTCTTTGTATGTCACAAACTGCATGTATAAATTAGATAATTGCATACTTAATATTAAATCTGGCAACAGAGTTCCATTAGTTAATGCATTTACTAACATCAACTAAGAATGAAAAATGTGTGTACAGCATTTAACAGTCACAGTTCCACATTTAGTAATGCAGTCTTAAAATCCAAAGTTATTTTGTTAACATTAGTTAATGCACTGTGAGTTAACATGAGTTAACAATGAACAACTTTATTTCATCAAATAACATTAATAAAGACGAATAAATACTTCAATCAATGAATTGTTCATTGTTGGTTCAGGCTAGTAAATAATATAAATACACTTACATTACATTGACTTTAATATAATCTTATTGTGATGGAATTTTATTGTAAATCAGCAGAGTAAAGGAAAGTAAAAAAAAAAGATTAAAAAACATTTGTAATGTATGCCCTAATACCCACCCAGGCTCATTCTGAAAATGTACCGCTACAGTATATATTTCTGAGAGCGCCAAATACGGCCCAGGAGCTACATTTTTTGCAGTTTTTGTTTGTGCAAATCCACCTGAGGCCGATGTTTTTTTTTCAGATCTCAAATTTCTCTTGCGAATGCCATTTGCGCCTGCTGTTCACATAAATCCAACAGAGGCTGCTGTCGACTGACTGACCGAACGACTGACCCACCCTTCTCCTTCCCTAAACCCAACCAACAGCGTTTTCAAAAACAGCATGTTTCAGATTTTACGACATTTTCACCTTTTATTTACTTGTTTATTTAATTGTTTGGATTCTGTTTTTGTCTTACCCACTTTCTGAAACTGTTCTATGCTAACTGGACAAACTGGAAACAGTGGAAAATCCGTCTACATGGAGGTCAGCATGTAAGCATGTAAAGCAACAGTGTATACCGTCCTGTAGCGTTCATTTTCAAGACGAAATGCAGCCATACGTACTTGTGGCTACATAATTCACGATCTCCAGAAATTTATATGAGCTACCTTTTCTGAATGAGTCAATGTTGCCTACTACTGACGTGTTCTATTTGAATTTTATATAAAATATATTTTCTGTATACTTTTTTTCAGCCGTTCTAGATCCTGGTAAGCAAAAGACGTGATAAAGGACAATCACAGGTATCCATTCAAAAACATAGCATGATGCTGTTGGCGGTGTCAGTGTAAACGTGTGTCTGGATGCATGTGTGTAAAACCGAGAAAAGAAATAGCAGAGAGAGAGAGAGAGAGAGAGAGAGCAAACCCTTGAACGTCTGAACTCTCTCACCATGTGTCAATAAGGGACGACTTTCCTATGAACATTTCCAGGTGAGACGTGGAAGCTCATGATCAAAAGTGTTGTTTGTTTTCACACACCGCCACCTCAGAAGCAGTCTGGGGCACAGCAGCCCTCGTCCCTGTAGAGCACAGACACAGGGCCAAAGCCCTCTTACTTATTATATCTCCAGAGAGAGCGGCTGTGTGTGTGTGGTGTGTGTGTATGTTCATAAGTTCAGGTGTAAACTGTGGCTGCCGGGTGCTTTCTGACAGTGATGTGTCTTGTCACCTTTGCTGAAGATTGGATGCTGCTATGAAAGAGTTGGGAGACGGGACAAGGACTGAGATCCCGGCAAAGACACCCTACACTCCTCCTTTTCTCCTACAGCGTTCTCTCTTTACCTCTTCACCCCTGCCTCTCTCTGGCTCTTCCTCTTTCTCTCTGACCCAGGGTACATAGCGTGCTCTTTTATCTTCTGTAGTGTGGCACGCTCGTATATTATTCATAGGCAGTGCAGCGCGGTGAGGCGTCAAGTGGCAGGAGTAACAAGGCGCTGAACTGAGGGAGGAAGGTGACGACTCGGCATGAAGATGAAGACCACCATATACACACACACTCTCTCACACACATATCTATATGTGCCACGTCTGTTTCTGTACCTTTACATTAGATACTCTTTTAATATTCTGTCTCTCCTGCTCTTTCCCTCTCGTTCTATCCTCCTTAGCAGTCGTTTCCAATGTTGGCGGAGAGAGCTCCAGGGAATCCACCTCTGAGGGGAATGTTTCCAGGATATGATGTCTTATGTTTGTGTCTGCAGCTGACTGTGAGATGCTTCACAATGCTTTTAGTTTGTTTAGGCACAACAGGGTTTGTTTCCCTGGCAGCCCCGCGTTGGCTGAAGGCATCACGCAGTCTTTTGAGGAGATACAGGAGCATGATGGATCCGGGAGTTGTTTGTTTTCGGAAAAAGAAAGCATAAAGTGAACGGGTGAAAAAGGGACTTCCTGCGTGATGCCGAAAACATGCTTTCACCTGCTCTGAGCTACAAAAAACGCCTTTAGTAATGAAAAAAGTGAGGTGTATCTAGTAATATTTAGCATTGACATGCATAAAACTGACTTTTGAGGCGGTGAGACTGAGTGAGAGGCAGAACTCTTTCTGTCAGACAGTGAACCACAAATCTAGCTTGTGATGAAAACTGTATCTAAATATCATAACATGTTCATTAATTTGTCCAAAGGAGAATTGGCACTGTGTTCTTTTTTATCACCCAATGTCAGCTTTTTGTCACCCCCCTGTCACCTTTGTCTTTCTTAATCTTGTAATTAAAATACATTAATAATAGTCAGTGATATTTAAAAATTGTGGCAGCACAGTGTGCGGTGGGTAGCACAATCGCCTCACAGCAAGAAGGTTGCTGGTTCGAGCCCCAGCTGGGTCAGTTGGCATTTCTGTGTGGAGCTTGCATGTTCTCCCCGTTATGGCGTGGGTTTCCTCTGGGTGCTCTGGTTTCCCAAAACATGTGGTATAGGTGAATTGGGTAAGCTAAATTGTCCGTATGAGTGTGAATGAGTGTGTGTGTGGGTGTTCCTCAATTATGGGTTGCAGCTGGAAGGGCATTCGCTGCATAAAATAAATGCTGGGTAAGTTGGTGGTTCATTACGTTGTGGTGACCCTAGATTAATAAGGGACTAAGCCAAAAAGCAAATGAATGAATGAATGATTTAAAATTGACTGGACAAGAGCAAAACCAATTGAATCAACCATTGACACCCCACTTGTTAAGATCAAGCTTTCAAAACCAGCCATGGTGCTCACCCTGCCAATTTGTGCTCTCCCCAGGAAAATAATGACTAGTTTCTGGAAAAGTTATAGCCTATAGGTCAAAGGGTAAAGTGAACCACCTCGTCTCCTAGTGCTAAGTGACACATTTAAAGCTTTCCACAATAAAAATCAGCCATCTAGACGACACTTTCAGTAGGGTCGGTGAATGCGCCTGAGTTTCCTTGCACTTCTGGATAACAGCAGAAAAACCTTCATTTTTGGTTGCATAAGTAAGAGTATGGCAAATTCGGGAAGTGTCTGTTTTTATTTAGGCTCACAATAACAACAACATTGTTCATTCATTCAATCATTCATTCATTTTCTTTTCAGCTTAGTCCCTTTATTAATCTGGGGTCACCACAGCGAAATGAACCGCCAACTTATCCAGCATATGTTTATGCAGTGGATGCCCTTCCTGCTGCAACCCATCACTGGGAATCACCCATACACTCCCATTCACACCCATACACTACGGACAATTTAGTTTACCCAAATCATCTGTACCGCATGTCTTTGGACTGTGGGGGAAACCCACACGAACATGGGGAGAACATGCAAACTCCACATAGAAACACCAACTGACCCAGCCGGGGCTCGAACCAGCGGCCTTCTTGCTGTGAGGCAATTGTGCTACCCATTGCGCCACCGAGACGCCCCACAACAACATTGTGCTTTTGTAAAATAATGAAAACTGTCAGATTGCAATGTCTGTCACCTTTGTTTTTGTCTGTTTGGTGTGGCATCTGATACTTATTTTATAACTAATTTTTATGAATAGCCATGACTTTCATCACTGTAGCAGTGTCATGAGAGCACCTTTTTCCAAATACTCTAGTTTAAGTAAACCAATGTAGTGACACAAACAACAATGTTCGGGTTGTTTTTCTGTTGCAACATCAGTTATTGAGCAGAACTGAGCTGACTCTTGCTGAATAACATCACTATTGCCTTCTGTTTAACTGCTTATAGCTAACTTGAACTCATTTCATTATTGATGGATTTTACATAGTTGTGTCAACCAAAGCGAGGCTGCTGAAGGCTAATGTATATTTGAACTGTTTTCAGTGGGATTGCTACATGCTTTAGTATGATGAGGTGCTAAACGTTTGGTCCAAGAGTTGAGCAATGTTCAGCTTGGGGTACATTACATTACATAAAATACAGTGTCCATCACTGTCACTTTTTAGCCAGCCAGTCCAATCACGTTGCATTGGAAGGATAGATACTTCACAAATCTTCTGTCACAACAGTCTTATTACAAAATCAACACAACATCAGCAAGTACACACTGTAAAAATGTGTAAAATCACGGTTCCACACAATGCATTTATGTTGTCCAAACACAAATCTATTTCGGTAACATAACTGATTGAAGTAGATTAAATATAAAACAATTGAGATTTCACCAAAAATAATCACATTTTAAATAAGTAGTTTGAACAAGCAGCAAAAATATATTTTTGAGTGCAGCACTGGAAAACAGATGAGGATCAATGTTACTGGATGTCCAAAATGTATCTCATCAATTGAATAAATAAATGCTTCTGTCAGCTCTTTTACATAGTGCTTTTATGCTTTCATTCAATGTGAGGACCAGAACATACACACATCAGCCACTTTATTAGGTGCTCCTGTACAACTGCTTGTTAACGCAAATTTGCAAATGCAACTCAATGCATTTAGGCATGTAGACATGGTCAAAACGATCTGCTGCAGTTCAAACCAAGCATCAGAATGGGGAAGAAAGGTGATTTAGGAGGCTTTGAATGTGGCATGGTTGTTGGTGCCAGACGGGCTTGTCTGAGTATTTTAGTAACTGCTGATCTACTGGGATTTTCACACCCAACCTCTCTAGGGTTTACAGAGAATGGTCCGAAAAAGAAAATATCCAGTGAGCGGCAGTTCTGTGTGCGCAAATGCCTTGTTGATGGCAGAGGTCAGAGGAGAATGGCCAGACTAGTTTGAGCTGACAGAAAGTCAAATAACTCAAATAACCACTCGTTACAACTGAGATATGCAGAATAGCATCTCTGAAGACACAACACGTCGAACCTTGAGGCAGATGGGCTACAGCAGCAGAAGACCACACCGGTTGTCACTAATGTCTGCTAAAAACAGGAAACTGAGGCTACAATTCACACAGGCTCACTAAAATTGGACAATAGAAGATTGGAAAAATATTGCCTGGTCTGATGAGTCTTGATTTCTGCTGTGACATTCGGATGGAAGAGTCAGAATTTGATGTTAACAACGTGAAAGCATGGTTCCATCCTGCATTGTATCAATGGTTCAGGCTGGTGGTGGTGGTGTAATAGTGTGGGGATATTTTCTTGGCACACTTTGGGCCCATTAGTACCAATTGAGCATTGTGTCAATGACACAGCCTACCTGATTATTGTTGCTGACCATGTCCATCCCTTTATGAACACAGTGTACCCATCTTCTGATGGCTACTTCCAGCAGGATAACGCGCCATGTCATAAAGTGCGAATCATCTCAGACTGGTTTCTTAAACATGACCATGTACTTAAATGGCCTCCACAGTCACCAGATCTCAATCCAATAGGGTACATTTAGAATGTGGTGGAACAGGAGATTTGCATCATGGATGTGCAGCAGACAAATATGCAGCAACTGCGTGATGCTATCATCTTAATATGGACCATAATCTCCGAGGAATATTTACAGGACCTTGTTGAAGCTATGCAATGAAGGATTAAGGCAGTTCTGAAGGCAAAAGGCAGTCCAACGGGTGTACCTAATAAAGTGGCCAGTGTATATTGTACATTTTGTTAACGTTCTTATTCAAACACAAATTTGTGCAAAATCAGTTACTGCTAACAGTTTCCCTCTCTAAGAGCACTTTTCAGCTACCTAACACTGTTTTGGTGGACAAACAACATTATTGAACTGAACTGAACTTGACACTATTGACTTCTTAGAGCTGCTTTACTGCAAAAACATAGTTTGTGCCGTATTTGAAAGATACTTTGCATCATTGATTCTGTTATATCTCTGTTGTACATTAGCTGCGTCAAAACAGTCTGTATCGTCTAAAGCGTAATACATAAAGGTGGCTTGACTTGATGAGCATGTGTGTGTCCAATCAGGTGCTGAGGAGGTTAAAGGGGGGCGTGGCGGTATTTAACCTCCAAGAATATCATACTGGGGCCCAGAGAGCATGATGGGAAGGCAAATTGGAGGGTGGTAGAGTCTGTGGCCATCTGTGTGTGCATGTGTGTGTGTTTCTCTGTACTGCACCACCTGGCCCTTCAGCTTGACCCAGTGAAGCGAGAGATCTATAGAGAGAGAGAGGAAGACATAGTCCGGACAAGCATTAGTTCATCATTGAGACCTCCTCTCCACTACTTAACACAAGCTATTGATCCACTCCATACACACACCCGCAGCCACTCGAGTGTGTGTGTCTCTCTCTCCTATGGATTATCTCCAGTCTATTCTTATTGATTCTCTGCAGCTCTCACTTGATCGTTGGAGAATGCTTTAAACACTTATTTGAAATCATAATCCGCAGGACTAAATGTCATAATTGCTGCCGTAGGCCTCTTTTGATTGGTTAGAACAGGTGGGATATGCTTCAGTATTGACCTCTTAGTGTTAGCCACCGCTAATCAGCTAACTCCTGAACAAAATAGCAGCACAGTATCAGGCATCTTTAGAAAGATTAGACAGATGTATTTGGGAATGAATGAAGCAATGAAAAGCAGAAAGTGTTTCAAATTAGCAGCTAATTGTTTGTGTTTTGAGCAAAAGACTGTCAAATGTAGGTCACAGCCTCATTGTTTGGGTGATTTGAGTTAAAATGGCAAGGGGACGTTGTGTAATAGTCAATATGTTTGTGTGTGTGTCAGGGGACTGAGGAAGGACGAGATGAAGATTGACAGTGATATTGATCTCTGACTCTCTGTGGAAAAATGTTCCTTATGTGATTACTGCCAATCAATAACACTAAGGTAAATATTGTTTTGCAAATGTTTGATATTAGATGTGTAGCTTCAGTTTAACACTATGGAACATAGAGATTTTACTATGGTATATGGCGCTTTATTTTATTTGTAGTGCTTTTTGTGTTGTTGATATGGTGTTTAGGCTGGGTTTTGTGTGCTTGTATATTATAAAGCTGGAAAATAGGCTGCTGAACCTAACTGTAACACATGTTGCTACCACATACAGTGCTCAGCATATATAAGTACACCCTTCACAAATCTCTCTTTTTAATTCATATTTTTAATAGGAAGCTCTATAATATTATGTTTGTGCATATACATTAGATTAGTCAGGTCTGAAGCCAAATCTGGAGCTTATCTAACAAAATTACTTACCATAACGGTCCAAAAACAAATACACCCACATTTATATGTTATATAAAAATATTAATTATGAATTTTAAAATGGGGAAAAATCAAAACAAGCAAAAAAAATGTAAAAATTTTAGTTGAAATTTTGTAGGTTTTTTTTTTTTTGCAATATTTAGCTTGAATTTAATTGTATTATCTTCAATTTCTAAATATATTTGGTGACTAAAATATGATTTTAATAAATATATCTGTTTAATAAATCTGTTTTGTTTAAATGCACCAAAACACATTGCCTATATTCACTGAGAAATGGATATAAATATTCATTTTCAAAATGGGGTGCACTCAATTATGCTGAGCACTGTATATATCAGATAGAATACAGTGAAGTAGGTGTACTGTAAATTAAGGCATATTGTTATATACTGTAATTACCGCCAGAAGGACTGAACGAACACTCTGAAAAATTGTTGTAACCCAGTGCTGAGTCAAATATGGACAATCTCAACTGATGAGTTAAAATAACTTTAAAATTTAATTGAAAGAAAAAAAAAATTTGGTTTGTCAATATTTGACCTAATGTTGGGTTAGATGACAACCAAGCATTTTTTTAGAGTGTATTTACGCTAAACTTCAGACAAAGATGGCATTATACTACTGATACATTTAGAGGGACATTTCAACGTATTTCAGTTATTCTAAAGCAGATCATTACAGAAGATATTTAGAAGAATGACTAAATTATTGTAAACATTGATCAGGATATGTATGTTCCACACAAAATAGAAAGTCATAAGGTAGTGAAAGTACATTAAATGCTGACTTTAATGTAGTGTTCAGGGAAATAATGCAATGATGGGGCTGCACGGTGGCTCAGTGGTTAGCACTGTAAACTCATAGCGTCAAGGTCACTGGTTTGACTCCTGGCTGGGCCAGTTGGCATTTCTGTGTGACGTTTGCATGTTCTCCATGTTCCTCTGGGTGCTCCGGTTTCCCCCACAGTCCAAAGACATGCACTTCAGGTGAATTAAATAAACTAAATAGGCCGTAGTGTATAAGTGTGTGTGGGAATGAGTGTGTATGGATGTTTACCAATACTGGGTTGCGACTGGAAGGGCATCCGCTGGGTAAAACATATGCTGGAATAGATGGTGGTTCATTCTGCTGTGGCAACCTCTGAAATAGAGATTAAACCGAAGGAAAATTAATAAATGAATGATGCAATGAAAATATTTCTTTGCCTTATTTATGTCTATGCAAATGTAGAAGGAATAATTAACAGAGAATTTTTAAAGGTGCAGTGACATAAAAAGGCTTGTCTAATTTAAAATGATCAGTGGGTGCATAGAAAACAGTCATGTAACACTAATCTCCTCAAGCAACATCATAAATATAATATAAAATTAAATAATTGAACAATGTATTGGATCAACTGTAAACTCTAAAGGGTTTCTGTCAAATTATGGTGTGTGTGTGTGTGTGTGTGTGTGTGTGTGTGTGTGTGTGTGTGTGTGTGTGTGTGTGTGTGTGTGTGTGTGAGAGAGAGAGAGAGAGAGAGTTCAGGTTTTGATTTAGCTTTAGCTGAGTTTAGAGTTTTCAAATGTCTTCTGTCTGCTAACAGGTAAAACTGGAGTTATTTCATGCAGTCGAGCTCAGAGAAAATCTGCACATGAAGAGAACAAAACACGATCATTATGGGCTGTATTTGAACCAAATGGCAGTACAGAACATGCTGACATCACCCACGCATCTCTGTGACAACAGACGGAAACCCCTGGAGCTGACAAAGAGAGAGCGATGCCTCCTCGACACACACACACACACACACACACACACACACACACACACACACACACACACACACACACACACACACACACACACACACACACACACACACACACACGCATGCACGCACACACACGCACACACGCACATACACAGTGCCGTAGCAAGTGTTCACTATTCACTCTGCAGTTTGACTGGAGCTTGACAGGCTTTCTGAAGCTCCATCCTAAATCAGAGAGCAGCAATAAGAACACTCGGCTCTCAGAATATGGAGAAAAGAGGAGGGCACATGGAGGAATAAAACACAAGAAGAAAACAAATACAAACAAAAAACAAGCCTGAGAGACAAAACTGTTATTGCCAAACTGAAGGGGTTTATATTTTAAATCCAGAAATAACAAAATATTTGTGTATTTTGTAAAACTGTTGTAATAATAGGCTTTTGTATTTTTATGTAAATCAACATTTTAAAATGATTAGGTATTTACAAGTATAATATTTATCATTTTACAATAGTTTAAATAGTATTACTTTAAAAACACAAGAAAAAATGATTCTCACTTCTAATTAGTTGCTTATTAGCATGCATTTTATTAAAATATTAGCTGTTTGTTTGTACTTATAAAGTACACATTCTGCATGATCCTATTCTACAAATCTAATCTTATGCAATACCCAAATCTAACTTAACAACTAAGTTAGAAGCAAATTAGCAAATAAGGAATTTATTTAGCTAAAATCACAGTTAAGAATTTGCTAACAGTAAGAATTGAACCTCAAAATAAAGTGTGACTCATATTTATTTGTATTACAGTTAATCCTTTTATTTTTGTTTATATCAAGCTGGGGCAGCACTGTGGTGCAGTGGGTAGCACTTGTGGAGTTCGCATGTTCTGCCTGTGTTAGCGTGGGTTTCCTCTGGGTGCTTCCCCACAGTCCAAAGACATTTGTTACAGGTGAATTGAATAAGCTAAATTGTCTATAGTGTATGTGAGTGTGTGCAAGAGTGTATGGGTGTTTCCTAGTGTTTAAAATTATTAAACTAATTGTTAAATTCAAATATAATGCAAAACAAATCCCAAAACTACTTCAAATAATTAAAATATAAAATATTTATTACATTTTAAAATCTTTAGTTGGTTGCATTTTAGTTTAGGAACGTCTGCAGTATGTTAAATATAGTGTGTTAGAGGACTTAGGGATCCTAAATATGGTTTTGCAGAACAAGACACTAATGTGTGCTTTATATATACTAATAAACTGCCAATATACTAGCAATATGCATGCTAATAAGCAACCAGTTAATAATAAGACATAATACTAAAGTATTAGTTATTTATTTTATTTCAGTTGAGCACAAAATAAGAGCTATTACTGTAGTAAATATAGTAAATGAGACAAGATAAAAACATTTTGCTTGCAGCGTCTCTCCCTTTGTCTCCTTTTGTTCGCTTTTACACACCCATGCTTTTCACTGACGTAAACACGCATATTAGTATGTGATTGCAGGCCTTTGATCAGTTGACAGGTGCGCTGATGGTTTCATGCTTGGACGAAAGCCTTTCACTCATACACAAACCTACAAATGACCTAACAATATCCCATCTGCCTATCTCTCTCTCTCTCTCTCTCTCTCTCTCTCTCTCTCTCTCTCTCTCTCTCTCTCTCTCTCTCTCGCTCTCTGAAAGAATGTTTAGCACCTGAACTCTAAACTGTCTTCCAGCTATCTTCACTTTAGCTTCTGTTATTCCTTTTTTACCTGGAGCATGTAAATTGAGAATTAAACTACATATTAATTGGTAAATAAAGGGATACCTGTAACAATTCAACTTCTCTTGATCCTTTCTCCAATCTAGATAATGCATTTTATCCAATCTCATTAATCAAAGTAGTTGTATCAGCAGTCAGGCAGGATATGTCAATCTCTTTCCTGTCCATGTTAAGATCTTCCTGACCTAAAAGACAATGGCATTTCAGGCGTCCATCTGTAGAGGTCAACAGCTCTTAGTCGGAGATGATCCCTCTATAGACCAAACCCATAGTTGACAGGGAGGAATGTGGTTTGATGCAGTAATGTGGACTTTCCAAGAGCTTCAACTCCATTCAACTCTTTGAAGCTTTGAAACAGCACTTTAAAAGACTACAAAGAACATATTTAGCAGTGTATACTAGATATTTCCATATGCCTGCTGTATAACAGCGACAATGGTGAAGTTACCATTCATGCTGAAAGAATCGAAATTGTGAATTGAAAACACACCTGATGGAAACACGTTGTAACACTACATGCCAATTTTATGTATTGCACATATTTTTAGTGAGGTGGTTTTTAAGTCAATTTGAAATAATAATATTGAGCAAAACTGAAATGAATTATTTGGGAATTTCTGTCATTTATGTGTGCATAAAATCATATAGTCAGCTATAGCAATACATGAATTGATAGAATCTGTTTCCATTGTTCATGATGCTTTAGGGGCTACGTGGGGCCCTAGTGCATTGTAAAATACTAAAGAAATAAAATAAATTAACGGAAAAAAAAACCTGCAGTTGCATAGCTGCACAGTTGCACACTGCAATGTCCCAGAAAAATCAACAACAACACAAAAATTATATGTTTGGGTATTTGTGGCTTACTTTGCAGGGTGTTAAAAAGTAAGGGTCTTAAAATGTCTTCAATTTCAAAAACTACATTTTAGGCCATAAAAAGTCTTAAATTCACTGCAATATTGGGTTGTAGGTCTTAAATCATTTTAAATAGGTCTTAATTTTGCTTTCTCCAAGTAAAGCTACTCAGTTGGGCCGACAACCATCCAACAATGCATCTCAATAAAACCTTATTTTTTATATCTAAGTTTTGTATTGCAGAGATACAATTCATAACAGCTGTTAGACATTTTATCAGCAAATTCTCCAAATTAAATTCCGTAATCAGAAAAAAAAAAAAACTAAAAATAATTGCAGGATTCCTCATGATAATGCTAGAAAAAATCTCAACCCTGCATAAGTCTAAAAGTTTATTCTTAATGGTCTTGAAGGGGTCTTAAAAAGTCTTAAATTTGGCTTGAAACCTACAGAAACGCTGCTTTGCCATTAAACAGGCATCTTAACTGTTTAGTAAACCTTTTTTTTTAATCTACACTGCAAACAAAGCTTTTCTTGTTTTTTTTTTTTTTTTTTTTTTTTTTGTCTGTTTTTTGTCCTGTTTCTAGTCCAAACATCTAAAAATTTCTTAAATCAAGAAGTATTTTCTAGACAAGCATGTCAAAATTAAGTGAGTTTTTCTTTACAACAAGCATCTGCCAACAGGGCAAAATAGTCTTATGTCTAATGGAAAAGCAAGATTATGTAGTTTACCATTTGCAGATTATTTTGCATGTTTTAAGGTAAAACTCACCTAATTTTGGCATAGTATTTCTGAAACTAGAGACCAAAACAAAAAATCTACGTGAGAAAGCATTTTTTTTTGCATTGAATAAAACAAAAAACTCAAAATGTGCTTTAAGTGAAGTCAGGAACACAATATAACCAAAGAAATTGGTAAAAAACAATAATAAATTCTTTAGAGTGGAAGTTGATTGTCTGATGATCTCCTTCTGTTAAAAATAAAGGCTGGTACGTTGGCTGCAGTTAACACTTGGTTGATGGAAGTGCTTTGATTTTCCAATTGCTTATTATCAACATTTAGAATATATTGCAAAAGTCTCGCACAAATTTATAATGAAAATGCAAGATAGTGGAAAGACGATAATGCTTGTAGCATCTCAGATAAAGTTTAAGCAGTGCTACAGGATTGAGCTCAACA
The DNA here is from genome assembly GCF_903798145.1 of Danio aesculapii. Lineage (NCBI taxonomy): Eukaryota > Metazoa > Chordata > Actinopteri > Cypriniformes > Danionidae > Danio > Danio aesculapii. The sequence continues at coordinate 34,714,383 of NC_079441.1, read as the reverse complement.
GGTGAGGGAATTCCAGGAGAGCCGGGACATTCAGATGAAATTCCTAACCGTGATTCCCGTCCTGTTCACTAATCACCACCAGACCCCTTCACATTACAGAGTCTGCCCTTTTAATACCTTTTCAAATAATAAGTATTTAGTTTGGATTTACTCAAAGCTGTGCAAGCCGTAAAACTCTTCAAAGTGCGGTGTAGCCTTTCATTAGGGATCCCCAGGATACTGTCCCCCGTCTCTGTTCTTCATTAAAAACAAATCACTCTGTCTTTTACCTGAGCACTTTACTGCTCCAGAGGCTGTGAAAACAGAGCTGTAAAAATTGCTACCGACTCGCAGATTATCTTGTTAACGTGAGTAAACAAACTGGGCACGTTGTTCATTTTTCCATATCTGGAAAAATACAAGTGTGTGGCGTGAGCTTCTGTGAATTTCTTTGCATCAGTGAATAAAGTCAATCAGTTGCTGGAAAATAATACTATGGAAGTCAATGGGGAGGGGAAAATGCTTGTTACCTACGTTCTTCAAAATGCATTCTGTTGTATAATACTGAAGAAAAAACTAAATGAATACAGGTTTGGAACAGCTTGACAAAATAAAATAAAAAACTTATAATGTAATCATGCTTCTTCAGAATTATTATCATTATTATTATTATTATTATTATTATTATTATTATTATTATTATTATTATTATTATTATTCCTACTACTACAAGTATATTTGTTGTTATTATTATTAATAATAATATTAATATTCCTATTATTATTATTGTTGTTGTTGTTATTATTATTCCTACTACTTCTACTACTACTACTACTACTACTATTACTACTACTACTATTATTGTTGTTGTTGTTGTTGTTATTATTATTAGTAGTAGTATTAGTATTAGTATTGTAATAATAATAATAATTATTATTATTATTATTATTGTTCCTACTACTTCCACTACTACTACTATTTTTATTTACATTATTATAGCACCCGGAGGAAACCCACGTGAACACAGGGAGAACATGCAAACTCCACACAGAAATGCCAACTGACTTAGTCGAGGCTCAACGTTCTTGCTGTGAGGCAACTCATTCATTTCTTTTCTTTTCGGCTTAGCCCCTTGTCACCACAGCGGAATGAACTGCCAACTTTTCCAGCACATGTTCCAGCCTTCCAGCCACAACCCATCTCTGGGAAACATCCGTACACAATAAGTCACACTCATACACTACGGACAATTTAGCTTACCCAATTCACCTGTACCGCATGTGTTTGGACTGTGGGGGAAACCGGAGCACCCGGAGGAAATCCACGCAAACGCAGGGAGAACATGCAAACTCCACACAGAAACGCCAACTGACCCAGCCGAGGCTCGAACCAGCGACCTTCTTGCTGTGAGGAGACAGCACTACCTACTGTGCCACTGTGTCGCCCCTACTATTATTATTATTATTATTATTATTTTTTTTTTTTTTTTTAATTATTATTATTATTATTATTATTATTATTATTATTATTATTATTATTATTATTATTATTAGCATTTACCCTTCAGCATTTAGTCAAGAATTTTTGGTGAGTTTTGTGTACATAAGCTTTTAATGAAACATAAATCTCTCATACTTGATTAACCAACAATAAAAAAAAAAAAAAACATATGGGATTGGAATGACATAAGGAAAAGTAAATGATGACAAAACAAAACTCTCTTTTTTCGGTGAGTTAACATTTTGATGATTATTGATATTGCTGTTAATCCAAATTCATTGAAATGATACTAAATATTATTCTCAGTTTATTAATAAATACATAAAAGAAGGTAAAAATAAAAATATCATATGAAGGCTGTGCATGAGAATCAGGGTGAGGAATGAGACACTGACCATTGCCCATCATTCTGACAGAGGGGGTCAGGTATTTGACCCTGCTGACCCTTGACCCCTGGCTGATTGAAGTGACAGCCTGTTCTGACTGGGTGGAGGGTTGAATAGATGTAGAAGCGCGTGTGTGTGTGTGCGCGTATATACGTGTGTGCTGACGTAATAGTTATTCAATGTGTTTTATTGTAAGTTAATAGTATATCGTCATTACAAAGGATCTGTACATATGTATGTATACTTATATAGAGCCATCAGTGCTGACAGAACGAAAAGTTGCCAGCAACAAATGTGAAGGCAGCAAACTCGAGCCACACTATTTTAAAGAGTAATGAGAGGTCACATCAGCTCTGTCTCTGATATGGTAGGTCATATTAGTGAACATGTTTGCACTCCGAAATCTGTAATCCTGCTCTTTTTGCCAGCGCCTCTGCGATCATATTTCTTCATTCTCATTATTATTCCTCAAACAAATGCCTGCAATACCATGCGGCCACAGATTAATGTAATGACCTGTCTAGTTTTCCACCCTTGTCTATTCCCCAAGGTCACATGTCCTGTTTCTGTCTCACACCCCTCTCGGGCTTCAGCCTTCTCAAATGTTCTGCATCGCTCAGCATGGCCTCCTGGCTAATCCCTTCCCGGCCGAGATCCCCGCACTCATGCTGAAACTGGACCCTGCAGTCTGGCCCTGATAGGCACATCGATAACAGTCCAATGCCTGGTCTCAGCGTCCCGGCGTCGTTGCAAGAATTCCACTTATACGTCAACACAAACCTATTAGTGGCCAGAGGACTCAAAGACCTGGCTTTACAAAAGGTGAATGGCTGGCTATAAGGCCCTGGTTAGGAAGAAGGTATTAGATATAAAGAGAACAATGCTGTCTGCCACTTAATTCTTCTGAAATTTGGAGAAGTGCATCGCGAATTTGTTCAGCGTGAGAGTTCATAATACCAGCACTCACAAGCAAACTGAGAGCAACATGCGTTTGTAATAAGCACAACTGGTGAAAGATGGAGCAAAGAGAGAGGGAGAGAAAGAGAGAGAGAGATGATGGGGCAGAGGATGAGAACGTTTGAGGATTGAGTGTTTCTCAACTTTAGAGAAATGTCAATTACTCATTAGTGCCTCAAGGCAAAGACAGAGAAAATGATTGATTTTGCTGTTAGGCATTGTAAGACAAGACAACAAATCTGTGCCTGTCAAAGGAGTTAATTAATGACTCCAAATGTGCAACTGCAGATTTCAAATGTGAGTGGATTTGTGATTGAACTTGTTTGTAGTAAATATTTGTTTTTGTTGTGAATACAAAAACCGTCTCTTACCAGGCCAGAAATGTAATTATATGCATTTTTATATACTAGTATTTATGTCAAAGCAGTATTAACCATATTCTTCTAATAAGAGCTGGAGCAGCCATTGGAACCTTATTGGCTCAAAACTATTGGTCTCATTCACTTTCATTGATTATCAGCCATAAAAAACAGCTCTTTATGCTGCTTGATGTTGCAAACTGGTATATCGTAATTATATTATTTTTATTTTTAATGAATACTACCTGACAAAAGTCTTGTCGTCGATCATAGTTGTAAGAACAACAAATAATAACTTGACTTCTTGTTGATCATTTGGAAAAGTGGCAGAAGGTAGATTTTTCAGATGAATCATCCCAATCATCACAAATACTGCAGAAGACCTGTTGAAACTCGCATGGACCCAAGATTCTCATAGAAATCAGTCAAGTTTGGTGAAGGTAAAATCATGGTTTGGGGTTACATTCAGTATGGGGCGTGTGAGAGATCTGCAGAGTGGATGGCAACATCAACAACCTGAAGTATCAAGACATTTGTGCTGTCCATAACTTTACAAATCACAGGAGAGGGCAAATTCTTCAGCAGGATAGCGCTCCTTATCATACTTCAGCCTCCATATCAAAGTTCCTGAAAGCAAAGAAGGTGCTCCAGGATTGGCCAGCCCAGTCACCAGACATGAACATTATTGAGCATGTTTGGGGTAAGATGAAGGTATTGAAGATGAATCCAAAGAGTCTTGATGAGCTCAGGGAGTGCTGCAAGAACGCTTTCTTTGCCATTACAGATTACTTAATTAATTAAAACTTTAATAATTAAGTTTTTTGAGTCATTGCAGAGATGTATGGATTCAGTCCTTCAAGCTCATGGGAGTCATACACAATATTAATTCTTTTTCCACTGCACTATGACTTTATATTCTATACTGGACATTATTTCTGTTAAGTGACAAGACTTTTGTCTCAGTAAAGTCAGACCTTACTCTCTTAATTAAATAATTAAAAATCAAGGCTTGATTATATTTTATATTGGTAAAGTGTAATCTAGAGGCCTTTGTCTTTCATATAAGTCACTTCTGATACCAAATGATCAACAAGAAGTCAAGTTATTATTTGTTGTTCCTAAAACTTAAATAGGCGACAAGACCTTTGTCAGGTAGTGTATAGTCATAAACATGCTTCTTTGTAGAGCAAGTTGTTTGAACTTTTACTTCATTCATTCATTCAGTTATTCATTCATTTATTCATTCATTTTCTTTCGGCTCAGTCCCGTATTTATCAAGGGTCGCCACAGCGGAATAAATCGCCAAATATACCAGCGTAGACTTGAACCAGCGACCTTCTTGCTGGAAGGCAAAAATGCTAACCACTGAACCACCGTGACCTTTTTCTGCCATTTGTTATTCCTTGTCACTTCTTCAATAGGAAACTAAAGTGGAAGATCTGAAGCAATCGCAGAAAATAGCGCACTTCCACATTGCAAAATAAAGTAAGTAGACAATGTACATTTTCAAAGCGGCTTTAGAAACAAATGCTACAGTAATTCATAGTCATTTGTTAATCTTCAGAATGCCAATGCAGATATTCTGTCCATTCATTGGATGTATATTCACTCAAAATGCTTTAGAAAGTTTGTAAAGACATCAGATCAGTGATTTTGTCCAAGTCTTGAAAATAAAATAAAATTGTGTGGATTTGTGTAGTATAAATATAGAAATATTATATATATATATATATATATATATATATATATATATATATATATATATATATATATATATATATATATATATATATTTTTTTTTTTTTTTTTTTTTTTTTTTTTTTTTTAATTGTGTACAGAAATGAAAACCAATTTCTGAAGGGTTTGAAAAAACTGAACCCATCAAACCAGCAGCCACAGTTGCTGAAAACAATGTAGATCCACAGCATTGGTTCAGAGAAGTGTTTTGATGTGAATGTCAATGCTAATTTAGTAAATTCATGGAAGTTCAAGTTTGTGGAGATGGTTTGTTATGGTTCTCCTTGGTGGCGCCTTTAGACTGGCGGTCTTTTTAACGGCCACCTCAGAGCGAGAGTTTGGTCTTGGGCGTTGTCCTTTAGCAAACCCTCAGTTCTTATCACTGTGGACATTTCTATAGTGGCAACTGTCCTCAGTGTTTTTGCAGGTCGGCTGTGTTTACACTGAGGCCAGCATTTGTTTATCCAGGTCGTAAACTCTGCACTCTCATCTCATCTTTTTGTCTTTGCTTTACTTTATGTCCCTTCAATTATCATCCCACTCAGTGTGTCTTAGTGTGGCTGACAGCAGTGTCTGTGTTTAAACACTAACACTTGCCCGACGTGTCTTCGGGAGGCATTTTATGTTCAGTAAACAACAGTGCACACGTCCAAGCCTTCAATTAAACTGACTTCCAGCGAGAGTTTGCATGACCATGACTGGGACGTAATTAAAGTAAAGACATAGTATTTGCAAATGCTTAGCTGACAGTTCACATTTGTACTGTGTTTATTGCTGCTGGCGTGGTCATAAAGTCATGTGGTGTGCCTCTGACAGTGTTTTCTGAGACGCTGTGTGTTTGTTTGTGGTGGCTAATTCAGAAAAACACATTTCAATCTTTTCCTGCTTTTTTACTTTGGCATCCAGACACTGTGTTTGGACTCATCGATAATGGCCATTGGCTAGGAGTTGGCGAGGTGGTTCAATCTACGACTGACAACTGAATATGAAGGAAAATGTCAAGCTTGCTGTGATCTGCTTGGCACATTCTGAAAAGCTAAATATTGCAAATCTGTTACTGTATAAAAGTGCCATGCCAAGGTCTGATGAACTGGAGAGGAACCAAGTGCTTTCACCCTGCTCATGTTCAGTATGTGTAGCTGGAATGTTAGACATGAATTTATTATATTTTGGAATGGGTCCTGTGCTTAAAGGAATGCTGAGATGACAGACTGGCTTTGATATACAGTTGTAATACTAAAGTGAGAGAGCCCAAAACAAATAATATCTCCAAATTTTTGCAACATTAGCCCCTTTCACACATACAGACCTATCTGGAAAATTACCGGCAATTTTCCGGAGAGGTCTGTATGTGTGAACAGGCCCTTTTAAAAAATACCAGAAAATTTGTTACCTTAATTCATAAATGCGTAAGAGAAGTTGTAAATTTCCAGTAATTTGCTGGAATGCTGCTCTGTGTGAATGCAGAAGTAAAGTTGCTGGAAAGAGCACGTTCACATTTTGAACGCATGATGTGAGACGTCTACTTTAGCCAATCAGAACACTCAGACGCGTTCACATCCGCACTGTTTATGAAAATAAAAACTTTTGAATATTTTTTCCAGACACATTTAGCTGCTAGTTGTTAATCAGATAACATTTCTATGTTCCTTCCTATTGCAGACTATTGTTAATAATTATTGATAAAATGCTTAGTGTTTGTTTACCTTCATGCTCTTATTTAGATGCTTTGACGTGTGTGCACGTGAAGGAGCTGGTGAGTGCCAGCACACACACATATTATGTACATCTCGACATACAAAAGTGTTCCTCCATATGTTTTCATCAAAGTTGTTCACAATCTTTATCCATCCACAGAATTTGTAATGTCGTCAAATCTGTAAACATTTAGCTGCGGTTCGCGCTTTTGATTTTGGAGGTCTCTGGATTTGGTCTCTTTAAATAAAAGTGAAACCATCAACAAAAGCCTGACTCCCTCTATGTGTACAAATTTAAGCGCAGCCATTTAGAGCTCATTTCTGGTTAATGATGTCAGAATTTACCAGTATTTTGGAATGGATGTGTGAATGATCTTTTCCAGAAAAAAATCCGGAACATCCTTGCCTGTATGAACCGCGCTTTTTTGAATTTACCGGTAATGTCGTTCCAGTAATTTTCCAGATATTTACTGGTATTGCTGTGTGAAAGGGGCTATTGTCTGATTGAAAGATTTGGAAATCATGATGTCATATAAATATATAAAATATTTTCCCATTTAGTTTGGGATCAGTATGATGAAAACAAATGAATTGTTTAATCAGAGGGGCAGTAAAGACATTTAAAATGTTACAAATACATTCTGTTTAATAATAATAACTAGGGCTGCATGATATTTAGAAAATTTAGTATTGCGATATTTGTTATTTTGCAATATATATTGCGATATGAAAACAATTTCACCAGATGGCTTGAATATATCCATTTGGAAAGAATTGATAATTTTAGATTGATTGGGATGGTCCTGTAGAGGAGAGCATCTGCGTAAAATCTAATAAGCAAATCAAAACACAGATTAATACAATAAATAAAAAGTTACAATTAAAAAAAAGTGTTCTATCATTTTCTGTGCTCAACAGCACCCAGGTACAGTAAGTGAATAATAAAAATGTAAATAATTCAATAAAAATAACCTTTATTAAAGTTACTAATGTTACACAGGCCTCAAAAACACATGCAAATAATACATTCGAATAAAGACTCAGCTTTTCAAATCCTGCGATGTGACTATTGCGAATGATCATGATCAATGAGTGATATCAATGCTGAAACGATATATAGTGCAGCCTTAATCATCTGACACTGCAGACTGAAATAATGGGGCAAAAAATTCTGCTTTGTCATCACAGCAATATTTTACCATTTAAAATATATTAAGATAGAAAATAGCTACTTGAAATGTTGATTAATTCTACAGTATTACATTTTGCTTGTAGTTTTGATTAGATAAACCAATGACTGTTGGCATATTGTACATGCATTTGGGATTATTAAAATTGACCCAAGGAGATGGTTATTTTTTATTTGTGTGTTATAAGAATGAATATGTTTCCATATATATTATATATAGGCGTTTTGCTCACACACATGCAAAACACTGTTGCGTTTATAGGATCTATGTAATTCTCTCTTTCAAACGACGTGTGTTTCTGCACAGAAAAATATTCAGCGCTCCTTCCTGTCCAGCATGTTTCGATTTAACAGATGGGAATAGGAACCCATGGCACAATAAAGCAGGCCAGAAAATCACATGCGCTGCCAAACGTCAAGTGAGCTGTCCACCCGAGAGAAGGGAACCTGCTCTTTCTGTATATCAGCACATTGTGCTTTTGGAAGAGTGAGGGATCCACGCTGAGCCTAAACACAAATTGAGATTAAACCGTTTTATGTATGAACTCATATTCGTAAATCTGCAGGGGAAGACTAAAAAAAAATCTGAATTATTAAAAGGAAATTCAAGCTGCTAGTTTTTACCTGTACGTTGTTCCTCAAGGGTTTTGGCCCGATATGCTCGGTGTTAGACAGACAGGTGATTTCTGCAAGTTTCTCCTCAGCACATGATCCTTCATCCCCCAGCGACTACACTTTACAGAGCTGCCGCCCAGGCATGGATTAAGTTTAAAAGCAATAATAAAGAATGGACCTGTTGGCTAGGTAAAAACCCCACAATCTGATTCGTCACAGCAACTTTCCTTTTCATGTGCGGACTGTGTTCAACCGAGCATTTAATTCAGCAAATCCACGGTTGTGATCCTTCAGGACTTCAGCTTGGGGTTTGTTCAATTTGTAGCGAGCGATCCTCATGTGATCAAAGCCTGAAGAGCTCTCCCCAACATGCTGCTTAAATTAGACTAACACCAAAGTTTCTGGCTCTGGGACAGTATTTGGAATGTTTTACCAGAGAAGAACATTCCTTTGCACAGATGTTTCCAATAAAGACGAATGCCAGCCTCACATCTTTAATGGGCTGACACTCACAAACCCCGAAAAAAAAAAAAAACGCCTTGTGCTGTCACCCACAATTCGGTGTTGCTTTCTATCTCTCTCTCGCTTGCTTTTTTGCTTCTATTATCTTCTTTTCTGTGATCCAGTATCTTGTAACACGATGATCTGGGTTGTGGAGGAATGCTGGATGTTATTGAGAAAGTGTTAGGCCTCACATATGTGTGTCAGGACCTTTTGCCTAAATGTGTGTGTGTGTAAGTGTGATAAACTTTGGGCTGTGGTCTGAAACGGGCTTCTTAAATATTAGGTTTCGGCTCTCTTGTGGTAGACAGTCAAACGTTTGTTTGTTTTAGATGTGGGTAGTGTTTGTTTGTAAATGATGTGGTACGTTAAGTTTGCTTGTATACGTGGGCATGTGCCTTTTCGCTCAACGCACAATTGACACATCATCTCGTTCACAAGCAAACTACAATTCCGCCATTATAATGTTAACTTTAAAGTCAGCTTTGCTTTGCTTTTTTCAAGCTGAAACAATTTGAGCCCATCAGATTTTGGATTAAAGGGAACGTTCACGTATAGGACTGCATGATTCTGGATAAAGAGAGAATCACAATTTTTTTTTGCTTAAGATAAAGATTGCGATTTTCTCATGATTCTGTAGATGTAAAATAAAGGTTAATATGAGTCAGTTATTATTATTGTTATTTCTCAAACATATGATAAAACATCAATAATAATATGAGGCTTATGTGTAGGTCTACAGTTGGTTAAAACGCTAACATTTGTATAGACTTGGAATTGTGGACTTGAACAGACTTTACATTTGTCCTGTTTGCAAATTCATAGTAAATTGTTGACATCAGAATACAACTGTTGATCATTTTAAAGCTTGTCATTTGTCATTGACAACATTATTAGTCCATTTTCTTTCCACTGGTAAAATGAAACATTTGTCATTATCAGATTCCCTCTTCCATTATATGCAACATTATATAGGCTAGAGTAGTTATACTGACACTGTTAAACATTTTTTTCATGCACAACACTTCGAAATGCTTGTCATAATCAACTCTAAAATGTGATATGATCATTTAAATGATGTGCACGCTTTAGTTTCACTTTCACTGCCGAGTGCGGTTCATGTCATGGCTGCTGTCACAAAAAAAAAAACATGCAAATCAGACTTCCCACGCAGCTCCCAAATGATCTCTCTGTGCAACAAACTGAATGTTATTTACAAATTTATTACCTGTTATTCTTATTCACAGCCTATGCAGGTTCTGTTCACTAAAGTAGGGGCCGATCACACTGAATACGCTTTTTGCGTTGAGAGGTGTCTTTTTTGAATGATTTACCAACAGCCGTGAACATTTTGCATTTTTGCCGTTGTGCATTGTGCTCCCGCAATTGAAATAGTAAACTCTGAGCACAAAAAAAACAGTCGTTTCGTCAGTCGTGTTTAATTCTCCAATAAAATGCAAGCAGAGGCTGGGTTTCCGCCTGCAGTGTTTGCGTTCTCAAGACGAATACGGACACTTTTGAAGATGGAGGAGAGACTTGTGATTATTGTTTTGAGTTATACGGTGCTGTAAGATTCACAAATCTTGAATTTCACAATATTATTAAATATTAACATTATACCAATATCAACAGCAAAATTCTCACACAATTCCCAGCTGATTCAGTTGTTGCCTAGCGACTAAAATGGTGCACCACTCTTCTTTTTTTTTTACTGTCAACAAAAAAAGGTAGTGTTGTGCACCTCACGTTTTTGGAATGGAAAAGCACATTTGGTGTGATCGGCCTCGTAGGTATGACTGGTGGGCAGGCGCGCATCCTCTTGGTAGTAAACAAACAGCTCGCTGTCAGCTTACTTACGATTTTGTGGCCGTGAATGCATCATTACATTAAGACAGAAATTACATTTTTGGGTGAATTATACTTTATAAATACAGTATGTGACTCTTTCAACACCATTTGGCGGTGTCCACGTGTCTGTGAAGACTTGTGCGACTGCCTTTACACTTCTCTCTAGACCTTGCAAATATAATTGCCTGAATTGTAGAAAAGCTGAATTAAGATCGTGTGTAGGGTTGAAACAAGATCGCAATCTTTTTATCAATTAATCGTGCAACCCTATGCACGCGCACACACAACCAAAGAAATAGCTCATCATTATACATGGACCATAAATATATGAATTTAGCTTATTGTGAAAAAACTATCATCTTATCTTGTAGACATAGAAACAAAGTCTGCACATGGAAATTTCTAATTATGTACACACCCACTGTACATATACATTTGTAATTATGTTTATCTATCTGCACACTTCTGATTACTAATAGCAACCTGTACATATATTCATTTATTGTAAATCGCTGTTCATAGCTAATACAACCTGTATATAATGTTCATAGTACATCCATCTGTAAATATTACTATAGTTTTTCTATAACTGCACTTTGTAACTTATACCTGTATCCTGCACTTGCTGCTATTGCACTGCTGGTTAGACCTAAACTGCATTTCGTTGCCTTGTACGTGTACATGTGTAATGACAATAAAGTTGAATCTAATCTAAACTAATCTAATCAAAGTCAAAGTCAAAATCTGTCAAACTCAAACCTAACAAAATAAATGTCTGTTTTTTTAGTCTTAGATTTAGTTAAAGAACACCATAAAACATTCATAGGGTTCCTAAAATTGCAAGTTTCATTCTATTAAATGCTAGATTCTATTGACTGCCACTATATATAAATGAATGGGAGAAGGACATGTTTTAACATGTTTTTTTAAAGACATATTGCACTATAACAACAGCAGGCTGAGTCAGAATTCATTTTTGCATCATCTATTATTTTATCCTTTAAGAAAAAAATATAAAATGATCAAAATAATTAAAATGGTTGCTTCTCGTCAAATATTATTATAAAGTACAATTAGACGACAAAGATATGTAGTGTTACATATACAGAATTCAGAAAATAAAAAAAGTGTCTGCTTTCACTGACACTGATTTGACTGAATTCTCTAGAGAACGGAGGGTTCCTGCTTTCATTTCCCACACTGTGTTTGCACTTTTGTCACCACAGGCATAAAAATCAGATAGGATGAAAAGCTAGAGACTCAGTCTGGGAGTTGTGAGTCGGCCTCACAGCATTATTTCTGATATGCTGCAATCAGTGAAGTCCCTGTAGAGAACACTGCTGAATGTGTGTGTTTACATGTGTGTGTATTCTCTGCCATAGACACACTGGGTGCAGTATTGTGCATCAGTTGTCTACTTGTATTGAATTATTTCAATAAAATGTTTGACATACCTTCAGTAAAGCCTGTTAAATCTTTTCAGAGGGGAAAAAAGATGACCATACATTGCTTATGTCAACTTGATGAAAGCTATCTGGTTAAGTAGAGATAATGTTAGTCATTGTGTAGTGAAGAGGAGTCCACACTGACCTTCCATTGTCATGTATCCAAAATCCAAGTCAAACTTTTATAGCTTGTCATGTGAGGGAATCCAGAAAGGAAAAAAAGGGGAAAAAAAGGTCTAAGCTTATTTTTCTACATGTATCTCATTTCCCCCCTCTTGTTCTTTCTCTGAATGTCAAAGGTTAATCTAAGGCATAAAGTGTAAGTTGTATGTCCTTTGAGTAAAGGCTATATTGAGACGGTGAGAGTGTGTTGTTGTTAACCTCTGCTGATGCCTGAGAGGATCTACAGATGCTGTGGATGGAACTCCACCATATTGAAAGAATGAAAATAAAGCCGGTCTGCATGGTAGACTCTAGACATACTGAATACACAAATATGATGATTTGGTGTGTTTTTATAAGATGATGGTGCTCTTGGCTGAATGCTACTTCAAATCAACCAGTGTCTTCATTTTCTTAGGTCTGTGTTTAGACTTTCTCAAGTTGGGTTTTCAATATTTTAGATGCCACAAATCTCAAAACATGATTACCCTTGTGTGATGGACCCCCATCCTAAAATGTAACATGTACATTTCTTTAGCTTGTAAAAAGCTATATTATGAAGCAATATTATCAAAATGTCTAAATTAGAATATTATTTGTAAAATAAGTTACATTGTAAGAAATTATTGCACATGATTAGTATTCTATTTTAAAATGTGCACATTCATTAATTTTATTTCGGCTTAGTCCCTTATTCATCAGGGATCGGCACAGCAGAATGAACCGCCAACTGTTCCAGCATAGGTTTTACGCAGCGGATACCCTTCCAGCCGCAACTTAGTACTGGAAAACACACATACACTATTGTATTGACTCACACACTTACACACTATGGCTAATTTAATTTATTCAATTTACCTATAGCACATGTCTTTGGACTCTGGGTGAAACCGGAGCACTCGGAAGAAACCCACACCAACTCGGGGAGAACAGGCTAACTCCACACAGAAATGCCACCTTGCACCTTGTCTAGCCGGGACTCGAACCAGAAACCTTCTTGCTGTGAGGCGACAATCCTAACCACTGAGCAACCGATTTGCACATTCATTTTCTGATTTATTTAAATGAATAATTATACTAAAGTTTGAAAAATTTATTTATTTCATTATTATTTAATCATATATTTGTATTATTTTTCATTCACGTTAGAAATTCTAATTGTTTTTAAATGTTTATTTTAATATTTTATTTTATTTTAATAATAAAAGTACTTCTGTAAGTATGTTCCACATATACCTTAGCATGCTACTGTACTTAATGAATATTATAATATATACTATGAATGAAGTATATTAGTTCAACTCAAATCATAAAACTAAATTATTTTGTTTATAACTATTTTTGTTGATAAATAAAATGATTTTTATTTCAGTTCAGTGAACTTCTAAAGTATCACTGTTTCTAAAAATACATCATGAAGCACTTTTAGGTGTTTTACATATATAATCGAGATTAAGAAATGCTTATTCTGCACTAAATTAACATATCGGGTTTCTAAAAGGATCACGAAGAATGTAGAATCTTTATTTATTTATTTAAAAAATATATATTTTATATTTTGTAGTTTCAGATTCAACTACAGTTCACTTTTAAATACTATGGACAATATAGCCATTTACAGACATCTCTGAGTAAAGAAAGTTGTCATTAATAAGAATATAAACAGCCATATTTTACAGCGGAGTGCCCAGAGGGGACGTCCGAAAAGGAAACTTATCCAGAATCCAGAGATTGAGGAAGGGAAAACCTCTGAAGTAACATGTCATTACCCTCTGCCACGACCCTGTGACTGTTTGTTGACACTCTCTCTCGTGACGACACTTGAACAAAAAAGAGAGCGAAACAAAGAGAGAAGAAGAAAGAATGTTGTTTATGATGGATGAGGGCTTCTCCAGTTACTTTTAGAGGGACCACAGCTGTGATGAGCTGCTAAGTACAGACAAACAAGTGGGCTAGATCACTGAAGACTGCTTAACAGGCAGCAGCTCAGTGTTGTAATGACAGCCATGTTGAACATAAGGGCAGACACAGAACGAAACAGAGACGAGGCTTCGGCTGAATCATAAACAATCCTTTACCCTTATTCCTTTGGGAGAGACATAGCAAGAGACTCATTTATCTTGTTATTCACTTATGAGAACGAACGAGAGATTGGACTTCTGAGGAAGATCTGACAAAATGCAGCTGTCAGTCTGTGTCTAATGGTTTCGTCACTGCCGTGCTCTGGAAATGTCCAACTTGTTTTGATCAAAAATACTTTTGGGGGGAAAGGCATGGTGTTGTGAGATTTTTGATGCTATGAAGTGGCACAAAAAGTATTTAAATGATTACCAATATGAATGCCACTGCATTAAATACTTTAATAATAAATAATATTTAAATATACATAAAGAAGAAAATCCTATTCTTGTATATTTTACAATTAGTGACAAAGAAATGGCAAGTAACATTATACATAAGGTTTAAATTAATGTTGCTGTAGGATCATAACACAAAGTTTTCCAGCAAATATTTCAGAGTTAAAGCTTTAAAAAGTTTAAAAAACAGATCACAAAAAGTTTAGAATATAGTTTATACAGTTGAATTTATTTTTTAGCCCCTTTATTAGCCCCTTTCAAAAAAATTATTAGCCCCTTTTAAAACATATTTTCTTTTCTAAATATTTCCTAAATTTGCAGCATGGTGACGCAGTGGGTAGCACGTTCGCCTCACAGCAAGAAGGTTTCTGGTTCGAGCCTCGGCTGGGTCATTTGGCGTTTCTGTGTGGAGTTTGTATGTTCTCCCCATGTTCACATGGGTTTCCTCCGGGTTCTCCGGTTTCCTCCACAAGGCCAAAAACATGTAGTATCCATGAATTGGGTAAGCTAAATTGTCCGCATGTACAGTTAAAGTCAGAATTATTAGCCCCCCCTGAATTACTAGCCCCTCTGATTATTTTTTCTCCAATTTCTGTTTAAGGGACAGCAGATTTTTTTCACGCATTTCTAAACATAATAGTTTTATTATCTCATTTCTAATAACTGATTTATTTTATCTTTGCCATGATGACAGTAAATAATATTTTACTAGATATTTTTCAAGACACTTCTATGCAGTTTAAATTGACATTTAAAGACTTAACTATGTTTATTAGGTTAACCAGGCAGTGTATCATTTGTTGTGTTAACACACCGAAGCAATTGTCTAGAGCCACTCCACAGACAACATTTTCCACTGACACACTGTGTAGCCATTATTTCATCACTAGTGCATTTCATGACTCAGAAGTTTCTCAATCCCTCATCTTGTCCCACAGCAGAGGCGCAGCGTCTGCCCCTTTTAATAGGAGACGTATGGAACTGTCAGCAGAGATCCAGCCCTAGGAAAAGCAGCATTGACATAAATGTGTTTGTATGTGAGGAGCTGGTGGTGAAGCATAAGCTAAATGGTCGTGGTGAACCACAATTGAGTTAGCAAATTTTGAACTTTGGTGTCCCTCAGAGTGAGGCGAAGGAGAGAGGGAGAGGATGGCACCCATGAACAACCCAAAGCATATGGCCTGTTGTTTGTCTTCGTTACCATCAATCTAACAGAGAGCAGTGACTGTGTGTCGACAGACAGATGCCGGGTCTGATGTTTGTGTTTACCCTGTGAAAATAGGTGTTTCCACATGATGTTCAACATTTATTTAGAATGCCAATGTTTCCGAGACAAACAAATGGAAAGTAAGTGTAACAAATAAATGCTTCAACTTTATCCACAGCTGCTCCAGTCTACACAGCGTTTCTGTTGTCAAAGGCATTTTGAAACTTTGTATTGTCCCTTGATTCATTTTTTATTTTGATTATCATTCATTCATTTCATCATTCTTTTCAACATCATTTAGCATTTATAATAATGTATTACCTTCATGGGGACCACTCGCCAATCCCCTGCAATGTAATAAAAAATGTCAGGTTTTACTATCTTTGTGGGAACATTTGGTCCCTAAAATGTAAGTCAAATAAGATTTTTCTGTCTGTCACACACACACACACACAGCTGCTGTCAGGATGCCCTGATGTTAAGTGTCACAATCCATCATGTGTTTGGGTTAAAGAGTGATTCCCCTTCCTGCAGCACACACTTCACACTTGCCTGAGCTTTTCTCCAGGTCACTACACAATACACTGGTAACCTTTATACCACTAACATCATCAACATCCCTTCTCTCTCTATCTCTCTTACCCCCTGCCCCCCCCCCCCCACACACACACACACACACACACACACACACACAGTCTCTTTCTCTCTCACTCACTCTGAGGGAGAAAGAGAGAGAGGAAATATATTTATACCACACGTTTGACGGTGTTATTTTTCGAGCATGCGGCGGTGTTGCTACGTGCTGTTTTGGGATATTTATTGGAGAGAGGTGAGAGGAACAGAGAAGGATATCCAGGCCAAACGCTGGTCCACATTTGAAGTGCTACTGTACCCCTGCTGAGGTAACTGACCTGGCAGCGGCGATGCTGTCTGCGAGGATGCTGCTGACGTCAGACACACAGGGAAACATTGTCACCGGACAAGAAAAACACGGCAAAGGGCCATGTCGGTTTGCAAGCGTGTATAATAAAGGTCAGGTGTAATTTGTCATGTAGGAGATCTGTCCTGTGTAATGGATTCTAAATATAGCCTGCGACAGTAAACAAAACAGCATGCGACTCTTTTTCTGTCAAAATACATCATGCCCTTTTAGAAAAAATATTATGTTTTTGCTCTGCCCATTTAATACACAGAGACTGAATTCACAGAGGTTCTCGGAGTCACACTTTTTTTTCTTCTTCTTCTCCTTCTCTTCCCAGTCTTGGGGGAGAAAGAGCGAGAAATCAAACAACAACAAACACTTGCATGTTTTGCACCCAAATCACTGGCATGTTTGTCAGTTATTAATTTGATTTAATTTAATTTGGAAAACATCTTCAGCAAGTTTCCTGCTGCTCGCTTTGAAGTGACATTATTAAATAATAAAGCCCAATTAAATATAAATCACAGCGGGTCCTCTGTCGGCATTTGTGTGATTGTGTGATGTTTTTAGAGCATATTTGATCATTCTCTTTGCCTGTTTTCCTAACAGACCTCATCTGGTTTAATTGAATAGTTTCTCTCGCCGTGTGCGAGTCTCTCATTGTTGTCGGTGCCCACCAATCATCCTTGTCTACTTCCTTGAGCACGTAATGCATGCAGTAAATTATTTAGACCAAATTAATTTTACAGCACCTTGTTTCCACCAAGCATGCCAACATCTGTTGTCGAGTCACAAGTTTACATTGTTGGTCATTACTTTCCACAATGAGCAAAATGTTTTATTAACATCCCCAGGGATGCCTCCTTTGGATCAAGCAGAAACGCTGCTGCTTACTGAACCTCCCCTCGACTTCAATAATCAAAGCTCGGCTGTTGTTTGGACGCCGCTGTACTCGCGACACATTCCGCTCGAGCGATTGAGCTATCGGACATCACAAACCTCTGTCAAGAAACTGCTGACTGTGGTGAAGTACAGCACTAGCTGTAAAGTGGTGTCGTGCCTTCTGTTTTTTTTTTCTGCTTAGGCTAATACAGTCTGCTGCTCTATTGTTTCTGCAATGATAGTATGTGGGGGGTGTAGCATTAAAAGAGAAATTTTAGCATTGATTAAATGATTGCAGCTCGCTGCAACTCTCACATGGTCGCCCACTGAAGCACTTTGTTTGTCCAGAAATAGCTTTATATAAATGTAAGGAATTATTAATATTATTATTATTCAAATATTTGGAGTCAGTAATCTTACTGTATTCATAAATGTATTATATGGCATTGTGGGCGTCTGTTTGTTGGTTTAACTTTTTTATTTAATTAATGCACGTTTTTGAAAATGACTTACAGTATATTGCATTTAGGATTTCATTTGTCATATTATTAGTTCTTAACCTTGTTGTTCATTTTTCTATATATGAATTAAATTCATGAATATATCGATAACTTTATACAACAGCAGTATTTTTGCTCTTCTAATGAAAGATGATTCAAATCAAATGTGATTTAGATATATTTTTGTTATTTTCATCATGTAAAATGTGTTTTAATTATGTGACTATCAATTATAGCTCATGCAACTTATATAAATTATGTTTATTTGATATTGAGTATCACTGTGGAAATTTCAAACCATGACAATGGTATTAGGGAATATATAAGTTATCCAAATGTAGTTCAGAATTCCATAAGCCACAGTTTGAGGGCCCTATCATACACCTGGTGCAATAAGGCGCAAGACGTGTTTGGCGCAATTTGTTGCTATTTTCACACCAGCGCAACTCTAATTTTCACGTTTGGCACCATTGTTTAAACAGTAAAACTATTTGCGCCACTTAGTTGGCTTATGGGTGTTCCGGTCTAAAATAGAGGTGTATGAAAGCGCGTTGTTGGTGCGTTGCTATATTGAGGAACTGAAATAGACTGCACCATTGACCATCTAAAAGCAGGTCTAAAGTCCAGTATACAGAGCATGTTATTTATGCACCTATGTGGGTCCCAATGCTTACACATTGCTTTATACAAACAGGATGTACAGCAATACACAAATATCTTTGCATATAACAAATAATTAAAGGATTAAAATATTACAAAAATTATTATTTTCTACATAAATAAAAAAACCTCCATGCCTTTTTTATGTCTCCATGCCTTTTTTCAAATTATTCATGACAATTTACATTTGTATAATGTTATTATTAGTAGTAGTATTGTTTATTATATTAGTATTTATATATTTCTTAATAAAAAACAAGTTTAGTTTTGTCCACTTGTCGGGATTTGGAGACATATGCGTCACTATGGGGCATAAGAATAGAATGTGTGCTTGGATATGTCATGTTTTTTTGACTATACTTCGTTATTATTGTTCATTTAATCGTTTGCTGGAAATTAGAACTGAATTTCAAAATAGTTTTGAAACAAATCTTTGTGTTTAATAAATGAAATTAAACATTATGGATGTCTTCAGTGAAGTGCGAACAACACAGATTCCTTATCCTCGAATATAAAGGAGTAAAGGGTTAAAGGAAAAAAAGAAAGAGAAAGTAAAGAGGCCGAATGGAGGAGGCTCATTCTTTATCCTTGCACAGATTGTTTGTTTGAATGTTTTCTCGCTAGTGAAACATTTCGTTTTTCCACTTCCAGCATATTTTTCTGTCCTTAAAATAGCAAAAGTGGATTCAGATACACCCTAATGCTTTCGCTTCATGTGCTTTAGACTTTGCGTCTAGAACATTAAAATAGAGCCCTGAGTGTTAAGCCAACTACACATTTACAGAATCCGATTATGGTTTATTGATGGTGCATATGAGATTATAGACATCATCAGGGATGTGGAATAATAGATTAAAAACAAATAACAATCAGGAAGTTTTCGTTTTTTTAAAGTTTAACCTTTTTTTCCATTTGACAGTAAATTTAGTGTCTTTTTCCTCCCTGCCTCTGTCAGTCTCTCTTTACCTCTGTATTCTGTAATGAGCCTCCTCACTGACTGGTTCTGTGCCAGCGACAGATGTGCTCAGTAAAATGACTAATTGAAAACCCAAAACAAAATCAGCAGTCTGGCTATTTGGCCTCTTTAATAAGAGACCTAGATGACTACATACACACACACACACATACACACACCTCTCATCAGGCAAGCCATTAACAATCACCAGGAAAGATGAAAACAACGCTTGGTTTATTCACTAAATGAAAGCACATAACTAGATGCTATCCCAAGAGTGCATTTCCAGTTTTAATAATACATCAAGGAGCCATGGCCCCAGCACACACACACGCTTTACACATGAGCCAAGCAGACACACAAACACACACACACAGATGCGAGCAGACAAATCCCAGTGCTGTGAATTTAGCAGAAGGATACACAATACGAGCTAGCAAGCAGAAAAGAGCGGTAACCGGTGAGAAGTGTCAGTAGGTCTCCTGCTAAACATCACTGAGTAAACCTTTCCATTTCTGAAAACACATCAACAAGCTGTGCTCCAATTTTATGCCCTCTTTCTTTTCATCTGCTGTTTCGTTTTAAGAGGTTGTGCAGCTTCAAATTATGGGCATGAATAATACAATACCATCTAATTAAAAACTGTTGTTAAATATGCAAAATTCTAATGATAATGAGATTGTGCAATACCTTGGAGTAAAGCACATTATAAATTACTTAGAGAAGCGTGGCGGCTTGACCCAAGCGGAGCCCATCGAACGTGCTTTCAAATATTGAATGTTTGTATGCCCTCTTTAGCAACATGGAGAGCGTGCGTTTTTATACACTACTCAGTAGGCCATCGTGTGTTCTTTCTCTTGTTAGACACGTTAGTTCACAAAGAGTGTATACAATCAGAGTCAAGTCATTTATTGAAACAAGCAGTGGAGACTGCATATGTCCGACTATGCTTCTGTACAATGAGGGATACGTAAAGCTATTCAAGCTAAATGTAACATTAATTTGTTTTTGTCTGTAAAATGGAAACCAGCGGGGTCTCAAACAACACTATATTACATTGTAAGGCCCATGACGCACTAAGTTCCACAGAACTAGCAGCACTTCATATTGGCTGAGATTTGATATACAATTTGAGCTTGAACCAGTAGCTTTTACACATGCATGACGGGTAATAGCAGTAAACTTAAAAAAAAGTGGTTTAAAGATAAACCTTTAAAATAAAGGTTATTAATGCACATTAACAGTTTCATTCAGAACTATATCTACTTGAAGAATCCTTTTATGACATTCACGAAGAGTCCTTTTATAACTGTTTGATTCTCCTTGTTAGAGACAATAGGTTTAGGTCTTTTTGTTTTTTAAATTTGTAACTATGAAATTGCCTCATTGCTATTTTTTTCATCCAACTGCTACAACACTCTTACAACATGAAAAATGTTTCTTACAATATTATACTAATATTCATTTTAAAACAATTAACTATTACTAAAAAGTTTATAACCCTATCAATGATCTATATAGCACCTTTAAAGCATGGTTCTTTATAAAACCTTGTTAAAAGGGTTATTTTTAAGTCTTTACAAAGCAAAAACACAAGGCATACAACAAAACACTGACATAACAATCACTGACATAAAATATACAATAAATATAACTGACAACTGTGATAAAGACAAGAATAGACAAAACAGGACATAGACTATGGCTTGGGAAATGCAGTTGTAAATGATTTCTAACTATATATATATATATATATATATATATATATATATATATATATATATATATATATATATATATATATATACACTTTTTGTGGTTCTATGGTTTAATCCAAAAGGCTTTGGCAACAATAAAGGCTTGATTATTTTTGTCATGCAGCCTTGATCGAGGAATTTGGAGAAGACCAAGGTTGCCGGATCTTAGAGATCTGTTTGGTTTATAAATACAAATATATCATTTCTATTCCAAGGTTATAATAGTTTTAGATTTTTCATTAGTTTTTGTTTTATTTCGTTTTTACTTTTTGTTTTTGATTTCAGTTAGTTTTATTATTTTTTATAAGCAGATTTACTGGCTTTTTTTATTGGCTTCTATATTTTAAATGGCTTAATTTTAGTTTAGTTTTTATTAGTTTCAGTATTATTCTTTTTTCCTAAACAAGGATATTTCTTAGATTCAAGATTCAAAATCATCAGAATAAATATTGTATAAAAAACTCAACCATACATTTTTGTAAACAGTTTTTTCAGAGGACACAAGACCACTACCATCCTCAAATTCAAATACAGCAGCCCACAAGATAGCTGCCCTAAGTAAAATATGTGTGCAAGGCTGCTTCTGAGGTTAAATACACAGTAGTGATGGGAAGTTCAGATCTTTAACGCAAGCCAGATCTTTTGTGACAGTCCTCCTATGTTAGGACTCAACATACCAAAAATATTTAGTCAGAAATCATAATTTCAGTCAGTTAAAACATCATCATGATCTGAAAAGTTTCTTACAGTTAATTTTGGCAACCCATCACTTTAAATTCCATTACAATTTTCTGTTATGAAATAAACTTACATTTTGCCAGATCCTCTCATTTAAGCCCTTGGTTTACCCATGCTGCGATTGTTCAAATTTAGTTCAATCACAGACATGTACTGTGTCGTGTTCGGTATACTATCTGCTGAATCACACATTCACATTGGTTCACCGCTTCTCAAATCTGATCTCAGTGTACTGGTCTAATAACTGAATAACAGTATATATTGGTTTATTTTGAGTCAGAAGGGGTATCAGGCATGGTAAAAAGTAAGTAGTATGTGGATAAGAGTGCTTACTGGACATGCAAATTGTTTCAAATGATTCAGTTCAATTTGGTAAACTAGTTCACTTAGATCCGGTTAAAATGATTCTTTCGCAATCGCGATCAGTAAAACAGAAATAAAACCCATTATTGGCCACAAATTGTGTTAAAGTAATAATTTTGTCTCTGTATTTAATCCTGTCACCGTGATGCTGTCATGTCCACTCGTTGTTTTTGTTGTGGGAGCAACAGTGAGGATGACTGGAGAAGAAACGGTGGCAGCAGTACAGACTCTGAGGTGCCGTACGGGTCAAACATGCATCGCGAAGTAAATAGAAAAGGCTTACAGTAGGTTTATGTATAAAATAGATTTACAAAGTCAGTTTTGGTTAGTTTTGTATGTACATAATACAGTTTCAGTTAGTTCTAGTTTTTTGAAAAACTCTTGTTTTTATTTTAGCTAACGAAAAGCATTTTGTTTTTTCATTCGTTTTCGTTAGCTATAATAACCTTGTTCTATTTCTGAATATATTCACAAACTGAAATGTTCAGACAAGATGATATGTAATTAGAAAATCTTGTGGTGTGTCATTTTACATTTTCACTCTCTTTTATTTTGTTCACTTTGACTGGCTTATTTGCTAAACTGAACAGTCAATCAGAGTTCTCTCATTGATTGATCATGCCAGTGGATGCCAATTCAATAGCCCCTAGCAGGGTCTGACTATAAAACAATGCCTGATCGACGGTCTGACACGGGCTGACCGTTGAATTGGTGTGTAATATTTTCTTTTATGTTCCACAGAAGAAAGAAAGTCATACAGGTTTGTATGACCTAAGGGTGAGTAAATAATGACAGGACTGTCATTGCTGGGTGAACTGTCCCTTTAATTAAATGATCTGTGTTTCTGAAACGCTGTAAAGTGGAAACTTATCAAAGCTAATCAAACATTATCACTCTGCAGTAAACAAGCACAAAAAGAGCATGTACAGGAATCTGCTCTGGCTTTGTTTAACCGAACAAAGACAAAACCCAAGCAAAGTCTCTCCATCTTCTCACTTTCATCCCTGTTTTGTTTGGTGTTTGGAATTTAAATGTCAAAAATCCACACTTTTTTTTTTCCTGTTCTGATCGAGCTTGTGTTGTTGTGTTTGACAAACACCCCTGTGTTCACAGATCTGATGAATATAAAAGTCTTCAGAGCCGTATTTATTTATTTAATTGTTTTGAATGGCAGAGATAAAGAAGCAAAGAGATGGAGCTTGTCATTTTAACAGACTATTTCAGATCTCCCACCATAACACAAAACAGGCAATCACATTATCTCGGAGCTCTCTCACACGGCTTTGTTCCAATGACAGTCACGATCAATCTAATCGAGCTCATGCGCTACATTTGTAAGTGCATTCCAAAATATTTGTTTATTTGTGAATTTCTGATGTTTTTTTCTCCCATCCCTGAGTATTTTTTTCATATTAAGCTGGTGAGTCAGTGTGTATAATGCAGATATATTTATGCGCGGCTCTATGCTAGGGGAGGTACTGTGTTAAAATTGCTCCAGTAATATTCTCTGTTTAATAAATTGTGGCTGACGCGAGCGGGATAGATCCTGTAGTTAACGTGAATGGGTATAATCTTTTACGCAGATGGAGAGGTTTTCAGCGTGTGCTGTCAAACACAATCGTGCCATTCGGTTGCAGATGGGCTGGGAGGGTGCCTGCATAACTCACCCCCCATTTGATAGGCCTCTGAGATGTTTATTAAATTTTTAACAAGACTTTGAGCTTGACAGGTTCATCAGCTATTCAAAACAGCCCAACCGATCCCACTTTCTCACCTCGTGTCGATGACCTTCCGCCACACGCAGCCGTCAACGACTTTCCTCCGAGTTTTTTACGAGCGAATAAATATCAGCATGCGGGGCTATTCATCAAGCATTATTATTATGATTGTTTTTATGTCTGAACTATAAACAAATACTTGATTATAAAGTAAAGGGATAAATCTTGGGCTGTGGGGGGTGCCGACGAAAGCGTCGTTTAGATTAACAAAGCAGGGTCTCCTTCCCTCCCGCCTCTCTTTTTAGAGTTGGCTGAACATGATGACCTCAGCGCTGCGTTGTGAACTTTAAACCTTTGCATGCTAATCAAAATACACAAGACATCTGACCTTGGTCAAGGTTCTGAAGTATTTCATAAAAGAGATCAGTCTCGTATCTCCGAGAGCCGTGTTGTCATGACAAACGACAACAGCAAGTTCAGGGCAGTTTACCTTTTCATTATGTCGGAATATGGTTTAAAATGAGAACAGAGCTAAGGTCATTCGCTGCACCAGCAGGAGATGATAAATGAGAAGGAACAGCGCTCATTACGTGAAAACATCCCCAACAAAGGGAAGACCTGCAGGTGCCTATGATCATATGAAATTAGACACAGATTAGCAATCGATCTGGTTATGGTTGTTTATTCGTATGTTCTCCAAAACAACTGATGAGGTCATGGGCTTCAGAAGGAAAACAAGCTGGGAATTTGGCTCGAAGTTTACGCAACAATGACATGACGTCAAAGCGTGAAGCGGTGGACAGTCGAGGGGAAGACTGTGGCTCTTTGAAGTATGAAACAAACACACAGACAGGATGTGACATCAGAATATCAGCCTTGAGTTTACCTTCATGTTCTTCTCTTATGTATTTGAAGGCTGAAGGGGCTTTGAGGGGAGAGAATTTCTAATAAAAGAGCTTCTTTATGCTAAGTTATTTGCTTTCCGGTTGGAATGAAATGTTTTTATTTTAGAGAGAATTGCCCTGAGCTGTAATGAATGCATCCTTCTCTGTTTTGTGGCATAGCGTTTAACATGCAGATAAATCACACTGGGACTGTGATGCATTTATTTTAATAACTGCCTAATGAATACTAAACACACAACTGATTTTGCTCATTTTTAGCGGTATAGAAGGATGAAAAAGATTCATGCATGCTGTCTAGGGAAACTACGTCTTGGGTAGGCTGTATGACTGTTTAGTCTTGTAAAATGCCAGCTTAATCAAGGGCATTCTGAAATGCATCATTTCACAGGTAGGCATGGGACGGTAACCGTTTTCAAGGTATATCGCGCTTTGGAAAGTCAAGGTTTTAAAAACGGCAACATTTACTGCTATACCATTCCTAAGGTATAGGCATGATTTTTAAAATTTACCTTTTTTTTTTTTAGGACAGCAGTATCTCAAGCTGAAAAGATATCCAAAAATGCTGTTTTAACTTGTTAAGAAATCTGTGTTTTAGAAACTAATGAAGACAGCAGAAGTCAATGATTAATTTCAATTATTTAGCCTGACATGTTTACTGTTCCAAAATATTATAAATGTTTCTCAAAATAAAATATTTCGTGTTCAAAGGGGAAAAATGTTTTTGTTTTTTTAACCAGACATCAAACAAGAATATATTAGTAACCACAGAACCGTGAAACCGTGATATTTTTATCCAAGGTTATCATACCGTCAGAATCTTATACCTGCCCATGCCTATTCACAGGTACTCTTCTGATATACAAGATCAAAACATCTAATCAATGTGATAGATTTTTTGTCCTATTTAATTTTTTTTTTTAAATACAGTTTACAAATTAAAATACAGTTCATTCATATTAAAATGGTCCCAAATTTAATGTTTGTTTTATTCTATAAAAATCTGATAATATTTCTTCCAAATAAAAAATATTTATAAGTATTAAATATAAAACAGAAATATTATAAATAGTGTGTGTGTATATATACATGGATAAAAAACTTTTTTCTTAGCTTAACATTGCTGTAAATTTTAAATAGATTTGTTTAACAAATTGTACATATTTTATCATGTACAATCATGGAACATGTAATAAAATGATATTTGGCAAAAATGCATTGTGTATGTATTTCATTACAAATTATATAATTTACATTTCATGCATGAGTAATTTTCATTAATAAATGAATGGTAAGATAATGGTGGTTGATTTGCTAACAATATAAAAGCGCATTCCACTATTAATATTAAAATCATCCTCTATCACTCAAAAAAGTGGTAATTTTCACATGATTCATTCAAGAGGTTTTTGCTAGTCTTGCTTTGGTTTTTTAGTCTTAAAAATTACTTAAAAATATTACGTGCAATAGTGTTACCACTATTTTTTAAGTAAATAGCACATACAATTTTTTTACAGTATATATATATATATTCTAAAGTCTTTATATATCTTCTAAAATGTTTTGTCTAAAATTTAAAATAACCAAAACATGATACATTTTGTTTTTTTTATTCAAAATATATATTTTTGTATTTTAAATTTGGAAGAAATGTCATCAGTAATTTTCTGAATAATAAAACAACTCCTAACTCCTAACACTAACTATTATTCATTTATTCAGCATCTTTGCTGAATAAAAATATATATTTCTTTAGTAAATGTACTGACTCCTTTTAATAGTAGTAAATACTGTTTATTAATTCATATAGACATCATTTTCCTGAAGATATATCTAAAATAATTGTGCACTCAAAAGAGGCACTTGCTCTAATGCCCTTTAAACATATATTCATGTCACTCAGAGTCTGTATCCAGTGGTTGTGGTAACACACACAATAGTGCTGTGGTTGTCAAGTGTGGTGTGAGGAAGCATTGATACTGTAGGTCATCTTTGAAAAGGAAGGAGGCAGAATTGGGCAGGTGGGCTCCAGGAGGCGCTGTACAGCCTCCTCGTTTGACTGCAGTGGCCTGAGGCTCTCACAAATCAGACGAACTCCATGGCAGGCTTAGAGAAGATGCACTTGTTCTGGGTAAGGTTGTATTTGGTAAACATGTCAAGCCGGCACCAGGTGCAGGCAGTCGTTGTGGAGGGCAAAAGCTGCGCCATGTAGCACAATGTTGTCAAGGTATATCACCCCCCCAGGGACAGCAGTAAAGATGCTTGACATAATCTTCTAGATACAGTTTGGGACAGAACTGAGTCCGGAAGGCATCTTTTTGTAACGAAAAACACAGGCATTGGTGACAAATATGTCAGAGCTGCTGCTACAGTTGGAGGACAGCAACACCTACACTTGCAAAGTAAATTTTTGGATATTGCAGTTTGATACACTTTTGTTGTATTTTTAAGTTGTATCTGTGTTATTAGACCCTCAGAGTTAAGCTTTTTTGACCCTTTTTCTGGGCCAAAATGCAGCTCACTAGTGGATGGTCTGGTTTCCAGGCCATATGTGAAATGTCACTATATGCAATCATTATAAAATATAATAATCATAATATTTATAAGAGTTATTTAGCAAGTGTGATTTTAAATAGTAATTTTGACACTGACTTTAACAATAATTTCAGGTAAAACACTCATTTAACGTATTTAAAAATGTATCTATCCATATTTATTCCAATCAAACGTTGTTTTGTTTGTTATGTTTGTAGACAAAATCAAACAGTGGAGATAATATCAAACAGGTCTCATAAGGAATCATAACTATTTTACATTTTGGAAGATTTGTGGCTGATCTCCCTCATATGAAAATAAGTGATTTTTTATTTTTTTTATTTATTTTTTTATTTTTAAATCCCTCAACACAGACAACACTGGCAATGAGACTGTACATATTAATTAGCCACAAATGTAAAATAAAATGCATCTATTGTAATTAACTATACGCTACCTGACAAAAGTCTTGTCATCAATCCCAGTTGTGAGAGCAAAAAATAATAACTTGACTTCTAGTTGATCATTTGGAAAAGAGGCAGAAGGTGGACTTTTCAGATGGATCACATGTTGATCTGCATCACAATCATCACAAATACTGCAGAAGACCTACTGGAACACACATGGACCCAAGATTCTCACAGAAATCAGTTAAGTTTGGTGAATAAAAAAATCATTGTTTGGGTTTACATTCAGTATGGGGGCGTGAGAGATCTGCAGAGTGGATGGCAACATCAACAGCCTGAGGTATCAAGACATTTGTGCTGCCCATTACATTACAAACCACAGGAGAGCGCAAATTCTTCAGCAGGATAGCGCTCCTTTTAAAACTTCAGCCTCCACATCAAAGTTTCTGAATGCAAAGAAGGTCAAAGTGCTCCATGATTGGCCCACCCAGTCACCAGACATGAACATTATTGAGCATGTCTGGGGTTAGATGAAGAAGGACGCATTAAAGATGAATCCAAAGAGTCAAGAACGCTTTCTTTGCCATTCTAGATGACTTTATAAATGTTATTTGAGTCACTACAGAGATGTATGGATGCAGTCCTCCAAGCTCATGGAAGTCATACGCAATATTAATTCTTTCTCCACTGCACCATGACTTTATATTCTATACTGTACATTAGTTCTGTTAAGTGACAAGACTTTTGTCTCAGCAAAGTTAGACCTTACTATCCTCATTAAATAATTAAAAATCAAGTCATGATCATATTTTATTTTGGTATAATAAGCGTAATCTAGAGGACTTTGCCTTTCATATAAGCCACTTTTGATACCAAATGATCAACTAGAAGTCAAGTTATTATTTGTTGTTCCTAAAACTTCAATAGGTGACAAGACTTTTGTCAGGTAGTGTATTTATGTTATAATAAAATATACTTTATATAGCAGGAATCTACTAACATTGTAGTAATATACTTGTATGTGTGCCTACTTTGGACTAAATTACCTTTATAAGCACACTTTACACTGCAACAATTCATTAATTAAAATGTATATGGATATTAACAGCACATTTTAGTTCACAAATATACATTTTAAATATATCTCCCTATAAACTAATATTTATTCTTGAAACATACTTTTAACTGAAGGGTCCTATACATTTGTGCAATGTGTAAAAACACATCAACATATGAACTTTATCTCCAGGGCTGGGGAATGGCCTTTTTAAATGAAACCAATTATGAAGATGATCTGATGTCTCTGTTGTATTGCTCTCGCTCTCTGTCTTCCCTTCTTTCTGACTGACAGACAGGTCTGATCCAGTGAGCTCGCTTATCTTTTGCTTATAAGGTCAATGGTCTGCTCTTTTCGGCTTCAAAACATGCTTCACATAGCTTAATTAGGCCAAAGACTTGCAAAGACCTGAATCTGACTGCAGCTGAAGGATATGTGGAAAAGGAAAGCGCATTTGAAAATTGGCTCGAATGGTGCGGAATGTGTGGAAAATTCCTTGTTAGCCCTAATTGTTTTGTTGATATTTTGCAAGGCGTTTGCACACCACATTTCATCTAAAGCACTATAAATACACAAGAGCATTGCGCATATGTAAACACAACTAAACAAAGTCAGTCTGAAGGTTTAAATAAATGGTAAACTGCTGGACATCCTCATTGTCTGCTGTGCAAGACACGCTAGACATGACCAATCAAACAAATTGCCCCAAATCATCCACTTTCTCCTTTTATTTGCTTGGGTAATATACTTGTTTTGATTGTGCCGCCAGCAAGATGGTTCCAGTAGACCACGTTATTTACCGCTCCTGCTCCGCTGATCAAATATGACCGCCCCGATGGGCCCATTTGTACAGCGTGGAAAAATATGACACAAAATGTAGGGGAAAACAGTGTTTACCAAGTTCATTTTTCTTTTGGCTCCCCATTCTTCCATTATGGGTTTATTTTGTATAATTCCATGTCCCCATGACTCTCTCCAGGCCATTGTTTAGTGAGTTGTGTGTCATCTCAGGGTTTTTAAATGCATCCGTTTTGTGCTGTTTGTCAGCGAGGCTCCAGGAAAGTCTACAGGGAACAATGCATCGGAGAACCACAGAGCTGCTGCTTTCGGTCCAGCTTTGTGTAGCGAGGAGACGACCGCATTTAGCCGTTATTATGGCAAGAGACACAAACACAAGCCCTAGCATTTACGGGGACCATGGACACATTGCTGTACCTAGTGCATCTCTTTTCTGTTTTCCTCTCTCGTTTCTCTCTTCATTTTTTTTCTTGTTGCTCCTCTTCAGCTCTCTGGAGTTCTCTCCAGGCCTCTTTCTCTGTGTCCGTCTTTCTCTGTGTCCCTGTGGGAATCGCACTGCTAGTGGAAAGCTTGGTGTGGTGGAAGAATAGCTCTTATTTGTTTGGACAGGGATGACCTCAGCTGACCTGAGCCTCCTATGGTGGTGTGTGTGTGAGTGCTGGAGAGACCTCTTGAGACTGGTTTGTGTGTGTTTGCGTGCTGTATGAGAACAAGTAAGTGTGTGTGTGTTTGTGTGCCTCCATTACCACCTCAAAGTTTCTTTGGACAACAACGCATTTACATTTGGAGGGCCTGAATTACAAATAGCTCCAAACAAGAGCTTTGGACTGGATTGCACATCACATACAGCTTTTGGAAATATCTAAATTGGCTTATAAAAAATGTATATAGTTACCAGCCTGATAACAGGTAGATGTTTTCTGTCCTGTCTTGCTAATGGGTACAGCAATGGTCATTGGAAATGCATTTTGTGAAAACATTCATTCATTCATTTTCTTTTCGGCTTAGTCCCTTTATTAATCCAGGACTGCCACAGCGGAATGAACTGCCAACTTATCCAGCACATGTTTTTATGCTGCGGATGCCCTTCCAGCTGCAAACCATCACTGGGAATCATCCACACACACTCATTCACACTCATACACTATGGACAATTTAGCCTACCCAATTCACCTGTACCACATGTCTTTGGACTGTGGGGGAAACTGGAGCAACCGGAGAAAACCCACGCGAACACGGGGAGAACATGCAAACTCCACACAGAAACGGCAACTGACCCAGTTGAGGCTCAAACCAGTGACCTTTTTGCTGTGAGCCGAACATGCTACCCACTGCGCACACCGCGTCGCCTTGTGTAAACATTCAAATTCCAAATTTTACTAAAATGAGCAGGGACATATTCATTCATTCATTTTCTTGTCGGCTTAGTCCCTTTATTAATCCGGAGTCGCCACAGCGGAATGAACCGCCAACTTATCCAGCGGATGCCCTTCCAGCTGCAACCCATCTCTGGGAAACATCCATACACACTCATTCACAGTCATACACTATAGACAATTTTAGCTTACCCAATTCACCTGTACCCGCATGTCTTTGGACTGTGGGGGAAACTGGAGCACGCAGGGAGAACATGCAAACTCCACACACAAACACCAACTGACCCAGCCAAGGCTCGAACCAGTGACCTTCTTGCTGTGCTACCTACTGGGCCACTGCGTCGTTCACAGGGAAATATACTTAAGAATAAATCTTACAATTAAACTGTCTTCAGTTAAACAAAGAGAAAACTGAAGTGATTGCATTTGGGAACAGAGATGAGGTTCTCAAGGTTAATGCGTACCTTAGCACTAAAGGTCAAACAACAACAAAAAAGGTCAAGAATCTTGGTGTGACTCTGGAGTCAGATCTGAGTTTCAGTAGTCATGTGAAAGCAGTGAGTAAATCAGCATACTTTCATCTCAAAAACATTGCAAGAATCAGCTGCTTTGTTTCCAGTGGAGACTTAGAGAAACTTGTTCATGCTTTTATCAGCAGCAGGATTGATTACTGTAACGGCCTCCTCACGGGCCTTCCCAAAAAGACAGTCAGACAGTTACAGCTCATCCAGAACGCTGCGGCTAGAATTCTGACCAGAACCAGGAAATCAGAGCACATCACACCTGTCCTTAGGTCCTACACTGGCTCCCAGTTACATTCAGAATAGATTTTAAAGTATTATTACTTGTCTACAAATCACTAAATGGCCTAGGACCTTAATACATTACAGATACTGTGTGCTCACTGAATATAAACCTAATAGATCACTCAGATCTTTGGGATCACATAAACTAGAAATTCCAAGGGTGAATCGCCCCTCACTGCTAGAATCAGCTTCCAGAAATGATCAGATGTGCTTCAACATTAGGCACATTCAAATCAAGACTGTTTAGCTGTGCCTTTACTGTGCTACATCCAACAGATCACACTATTATGTTTTCCTTAATTGTTGGGGAAATGCACTGTAATTTTTAAATAAATAAAGATAAATTAATTTAGATGAGATGGTAAAAATAAATATGCAATAATCCGTAGGAAATGGACATAAAAAATAAGCGTTCTTAAAAGTCAGCAACTTTATCACTTAATGTATAACTATGGAGAAATATAATAGGATAACACATGAAGATCTGTATATCTGAAAATCCTTCTTTTATTTATGTATTTGAGTAAAATGTCATTTTGGTTTAATGCTGACATTACAAAATTTACATTACATGATGACATTACAAAATTATCCAAAAATGACAAAATACAGATTTTTTTTCCCCAAAAAAATATTTAGGGCTGCATGATTTGGAGAAAAAATCTAATTGTGATTTATCTGATCAAAATTGTGATTTGCGATTTAAAATGCGATTTAATATCATTTCATAAAAGAGCTGCAGGTTTAATGTGAGTCTTTACTGTGCTGTTATTACAGCTGATCCACGATAGACACGATGGAGAAAAATCGCACTGCAGAATAACACGCTCATTTGGATCTGTGGATCTGCAGTAATCGCTGTAAACAGCCAAGAGGAGATGAAACGTTACCTCACGCAAGCAGGTCAAAGGTCCACAGTGAGAGAGAGAGAGAGAGAGAGAGAGAAGCAGAGGTGGAGTTTAAAGCTTTCGTTCTCCATAGCAGTGAAATAAGGGCTCGTGGGTTCTGCTGTTACAGAGTTGTCTGCTTTTTAAAGTAACTCGCGCTCGCCTCCCTCGCCATAGTAATAGTTGAAATAATTGCAGCTTTTGGAATTTAAAAATCACACCTTTTCAAATCGCGATTTCGGTTCAAAATGGATTAATCCTCCAGGCCTAAAAATAATGTGATGTTCCTATGTTTATAATCCATTTAACAGACAATACTTTATTTTAAGGACATTTTAAAAATCTAGTTTCTGTGAAATAACCCTGACTTTCAAACACGATAAATGTCACCATTCATTATTTAGAGAAAGTGTCAAATTATTTGAAATTTGGAAAGAATTGTTATCAGACCTTTATAGAAAAGCAAATATATCTGCATTATTCTTGGAAAATATAGATGCATTTTATCTTGGAAAATATAGATGCATTTTATCTTGGAAAATATAGATGCATTTTATCTTGTTTAATAAATTATTTGACATATTGTGGGTTTCTTCCACTCCTTGACATTACAAGACACCGCTCCTTCCTTATTTGCCAGTCCTACATCTTCCTGTGATTCCTGTAAGTCATGTGACCACAGTTCCTTATTGTGTCAGAAATGTTGGCAATCAGCCTTAACTATCCTCAGAGACGGCCTATCCTTAAACTAACCCTACATCAAAGAGGTGCTGCATGGCACTGTTGTGCTGACTTTCATAATTCTGTGGGACTGTGTAAATGTGTGTGTGTCTGGACCTGTGGCGTACGTGACTTTTGTGGGTGCGCACAGGACAGATGAGGTAAATGTGTCTTAAAGTGTGTGAGTGTGTGTGTGTGTGTGTTGTTCTGCGCTTGACCTGTGTGTGTGAGGACAGCAGTAGGAAGGTGTGTATATTTGGAGAATGTTGGTTTGACTCCAGTGCGCTCATTAGCCAACCGCTGTGGGGTCATTCTGACCACATCAACTCTGACTTCCTAAAAAACACTCCCTCACTGCACATGGAAATGTGTGTCTGTGTGAGAGAGCCGAACACTGGTACACAACATCCTGGTACAAGAGCAGAGATAAAAATAACAGTCTGAGAGGTATAAGTCTGCTGGAAAGACTCGCATGAAGCAAATGAAGAGTGAGATGGAGAGGACAGAAAGTCTAGCCAGTGGTGCAGTTGTGCTTGGAGAAGTGAGGGTAATCTAAAATTAACCCCCAATTTATTTATTTATTTATTTATTTATTTTTTAAACTAGAGGATGAACACCATGTTAGAACTAGTAACTCGTTTTGCACACTCACTTCAACTCAAATTGGGCCAGTAGTATTTTTATACTTCATATATATAATGGTACACTTGGGTGTAATAGTACACTGGAGGCATGTACCTTGGTTTTGGGGTCATGGTATGGTATGGGTGCGGTACAAAAGGAATAATAACAAATTTACGGTACTTGCTTTTTCGTTATTTTGATGGTCTATTTGTTACATTGCATCTACTAATTCTCATTAGATTATAAGTAGACTGTTAGGTTGGGGTTGAGGTTAGGGTTAGCATAAGTTGCCATGTACTTGCAAAGTTTCTTATAGTCAGTTAAATGTCTGTTGAAGGAGCATATCAGCAGATATTAAGCAGAGAGTCTACTAATACTCAAATGGACCAACAAAATAAAGTGTTACCGCTTTTTCTGTTTATTTTGAACAGGCAGAAGTGTTCTTTTACAATCAGCTACAGAACCGAAGAGCTTCTTGTGATGAAAATAGTTTATTTAATTTAGAAAAGAGAAGCTCGCTGTGGTTATTTTATGTTTTTAGGAAACCGCTAAACAACTACCAAATCAACCATCGTGCCACAACAGAAGGCCCACCTCTTCATTTATTTGATTGGGCAATGGAAATAATGTAAAGGTTTTCTGCACAGGCGTTCACAGCACTTTGACAAAAACATGATAATACCTGTGTATCCACCATTACACCAGTGAAGTCTAGCTTTGCTCTTTGACTCACATACAGGTTGAGTGTGAGCAGCTTCCAATATTCCACTGGAAGAAAATACACTTTAAACCAACTTTTAAAAAATTACAGTTATTTGCTTTTTTTCTTAATGTATAATTTAACTTTGGTTGAAACTCTCCAATTTAATTTGATCTAAATCAAAAATAGTTATTGTGTAAATGTACATTGAATGAAAGACACAGAAGTTTTACTTTTTTCAGTGTAGAGCCAGTGTGACAAATTTTACAGTGACAGTGCTGAATGTAATGTTGGTTCTTTCTGGAGATGATCAAGTGTAACCGCTGGATGATAATTTCCTCAGCTTCATGCCATCCTGATGTGTTTTGATTCAATGTTTCCCCAGCTGATTGCTGTTGTGCTGCTGCAGTGACCATATGGAGGTTGGCTACTGATGAGGGTGCACTTGGAATACCAGGGTGGTTAATTAAGGGCTGTTTCCAAGGACACTGGAGACTGGCTCACACTCACTCACTGCTTCCCACCAAAGGTAACCTTGCATACTGACAGAGGGACACAAAATTAGAACGATTAGGAAGAAAAGCATTACATTTTCCACTTTAAAATGTACACATAAGTAGGATTACATGAAATTATTAGATAGAGTTAAATGTCAGAGAAATTTAAAAAAAATATTTTGGGCACCAGTAGCCTAGTTGTTAAGTGCACCAATAGATAGCACTGAGGTGCTCACGGTGAACCGAGTTTGATTCTCAGCTTGAGGTCCTATTTCTGGTCCTTTCCCACTCCCCGTTCCACATTCATGCATGTCTCCTGCTCCACTGTCCCATCAAATAAAGGTGAAAAGCTATAATATAATATAATATAATATAATATAATATAATATAATATAATATAATATAATATAATATAATATAATATAATATAATATAATATAATATAATATAATATAATATGCTGTGTAAAACATATGCTGGATAAATTAGTTGTTTATTTCTCTGTGGGGACTCCTGATAAATAAAGAGACTAAGCCAAGGGAAAATGAATGAATGAATAAATGAATGTATAATATAATACTAAATATAATATTAAATATATATATATATATATATATATATATATATATATATATATATATATATATATATATATATATATATATATATATATATATCAGGGTTGTCACGATACCATAAATTCATCTTACGATACTATACCAGCTGAAGTATTCAATTAAATTCAATTCACCTTTATTTGTATAGCGCTTATACAATGTAGATTGTGTCAAAGCAGCTTCACATAAAAGGTCATAGTAAATTGGAACAGTGTAGTTCAGTTTTCAGTGTTTAAGCTCAGTTCAGAGAGGTTTATAAATCACTACTGAGAGTCCAAACACTGAAGAGCACATGAGCAAACGATGCGCAGCTCTACAGATCCTGAACCATGCAATCCAGTGGCGACAGCGGAGAGGGAAAAAAACTCATCACGATACCAAGTAGTTTTGCAATACTATAATTCTCAAATTATGAAGAAAATAGTCAGGAATACTATATTTTATGTTATAATAGGCCTACTTAAATGTAATTAATAACTCCCTTATTATTGAAAAAAGTATTATTTGCACATCACTTCACCTAAAATGTATTCAGTTTTTTGTTTATTTTGTAGATACCAGACCAACAACAACAAAAAAAAAAACAATAAAATAAAGATAGAAATTATACCAAATTAAATTTGTTACAAAAAGAGCATTTATCAAACAAAATTAGGCTATATGAAGTGCTCAAAAATACTTTCAATGTTTCCTGTTGCTATTTTGAGTTTTTCTTCTATTGTTTTTTTAGTTTTATCAGGTAACAATCCAAAGTAATTCAAAATGTCACTTTGTGAGTCGTCCTTTTTAAGAGATTGTCACGGTTGTTCTACTAAACGGAAAAGGTTTGCAACCTTAAAGGGATCCATAGACTGTTAAAATAAAATGGTTTATTGTTACACAAATGTGTAAGCATTTAAGTGACTTTTCCACATGCAACATTATCTAATGTAGATAGACCATTAACGACGAAACTACAGTTTACAAACTGACCTACATTAAAACCTACTAACTAACAAACCGTGCAACCCTTTAAATTAAAACTCAACATATCTTCACGTTGACTGTTCTGTTTGATATGCCAGGTTACCTGAAAACTCTTTAAAAAGTATTATATTTATAGTGAAAAGCTCTGAACAAACAAATTAATGAAATTAAATCGAAAATAATTCTGCTTTAACTGTAAAAATGAATAGGAACATTTTTTGTCTCACATAGTATATGTGACATAGTCTTTATGCATAAAACGTGTCTTTTACCCTTGCAATGGGATCATAATATTTGGAGGTCAAACATTTAAAAACCGTACATCATATTAAGCTTTGTTGTGATTACTAATTCATAATATATACATATATATAGCTTGGGTGGCTTTTGGCCTTAAGCGATAACATCTGTCTTCACAAAAAAACTGTTTACATGCTCAACTGCCATTCGCCTTCAAAGCAAGAATGTTCTTGGAAGTGATTGCGTTAATTTGGGGATTCAACACATTCCTCAACACCTGAAGCACCATAATTGCAAAATGAAATGGAAACCTTTCAAAAAGCCTTCAGCGTGAGCTCATCTACATTGTTCAAAGAAAAGTGTGTCTTGGAACACACTCATAGAGGAAGCAAACACATTCATCTTCTTTCAGAAATAATATAGTTCAGCTATCAACAAGACTTGGAGCTGAACTATATCCCAAGCTTTACATGGAAGCAGAGCTGAGGAAGTGCTTTTCAGTCTTCTTCAGTCAGCACTGATCCCCATTTACACTTTGTTCGCTGAGTCTATTCTCACTTCATCCATCAGTGTCTGTCCAGAGCATCTGCCCACACCAGGGGTGAGCTGCCGTGGATCATCAAGACCATCATCTGCGCTCACCTTAAATCCATCAACATGTTGTATGGCTTGATGTCAAACCAAGATCATCTACTTCTTCGCCACCCTGTTCTGAATCTTCTGGCTGTGGAACAAACTCAGATATCAAGGACACTATACCTGGTAAAACTTTGTGGAACATCAGTAGAATTACATGGTAATGGAACAGAAATAATCTTGGTTTTACGTTATTTGACAGTGCTGTTTTGCATGTACGGCGGGTAAAATAAGTGTTGAACACTTCACCATTTTTCTCAGAAAATAAACAGTATTTGTTAAAGCGATGTTGATGTAAAGTTGTTAATAACCATTAAAGTAATCCATGCATACAAAGTAAATAAAACTTAGAAATAAAGTTTAGAAATTAAGTTATGTGTAATAAAACGAAATGACACAGGGAAAAGTATTGAACACATGAAGAAAGTGAGGTTTATAAAAGCGTGTACTGTAAAAATAAAAAAGTTGTCTTAATTTAAAATTGTAAGACAACTTGCTGCACATCTTTTTTGAGTTGACTCAAATTTTACCCCAAGTACTGTAGTCGAATCGATTTGAGTCTCCTCAAACAAGCTGTGCAGCAAGTTGGCTTAAAATTTTAAGTCAATATATATATATATATATATATATTTATTTTCTTTTACAATGTGGAAAGTCCAGACAGCAGCTGAAATATCTCAGTAGTTATTTAACAACTCTGCCCCTTGTCAGTGTAAATTAATATTACTTGCTTCAATCCCAACACCTACCAGTTGATGAAGATGAAACCAGGGTTAGAAAGACAATGATCCCAAACCCAGCCAAAAAAGAAATTCTAGTTTCAAAAAAGAAAATAAAGCTGCTAGAATGGCCTAGGCAATCACCTGACCTGAAACCAATAGAAAATAAGAACTAAAGATCAAATTTCATAGATAAGCCCCACAGAACAGTCAAGATTTTTAGACTGTTGAAGTTGACCAATGGATGTGACTATATTCTCCAAACAAGAGGCATCTTGAAGCTGTCATTATTTTAAAAAAGGCCCTTTATTCAAAGTATTCAGTAGTGCAGTACTTTCTCGTTGTGTCATTTCATTGTTTTTACACATAACTAATTTCTGAACATGTTCTGCTTTGTTTTATGTATTGTAAACAGATTGTTTGGATTTTTACTGAACTCTGGTATAAATCCATGTCAATAGCACCTTTAGAAATAAATTTACTGATAAAAGTTACAATATTCAGTACTTATTTGACCTGCTGTTTATACTATATGGATCACAATTTCTACTGTAAAATATAAACAAACCCAATGATTGGGCTACATTTATTATTTTTTACCCAACTTTTGGGTTTTATCCATGTTTTACCTAAATTTATGTTAAAATAACCCAACATGTTTTTAAGTGTAGTTACTATTCTTACACCTACCCTTGAACCCAACCTTAACTTATGCAGTTAGCATTAAGGTTAACCCTATAATAGTTAAATACACATGCAATATCTTTATTCAGCAAGGAGGGATTCATTTGATAAACATCAGTAAATCATTTTAAATAAATGTTTTTTTTTTCTTTTATTAATTTTATAGATACCTATCAAATAAATAAGTCATCAAAATTAAGCTAGTAGAGATTCATAATGTTTACTATGAATTAATAATAATATTGTAGCATGTTCGCCTCCTGTTGGCGTGGGTTTCCTCCTGGTGCTCCGGTTTTCCCCACAATCCAACATGCAACAGTAGGTGAATTGGATAAACTAAATTGGCCAAAGTGTATGTGTGTGAATGAGTGTGTATGGGTGTTTCCAAGTACTACGTTGCAGCTGGAAGGGCATCCACTGTGTAAAACATATGCTGGATAAGATGGTGTTTTTTTTCTGCTGTGGTAACCCCTGATAAATAAGGGACTAAGCTGAAGGAAAATGAATGAATGAATGCAAACAGAAGTTGTCAGATAGAAGTCTAGGATGAGAGGCAGATGTTTTGAATGTTTATATGTCTAGATTAACCCTAACCCTGACTTTTATGTATATAATTTAATAATTTTTAGGTAGGTACACTGTATAGAAAGTACACTTAAGTACACATATTGTAAAATAAAGTGCAATCGTACTATTAGCACTGAAAATAATTTTAACCCCCTGCTTAAAGTAGTGTCTTTTTTAAAGCAGGCGATCTCTGCTTTAAGAAATATCTAGTTTGGTATTCAAAACCATAATTCTCTCTGTGTCCCCCTGCCCCCCATCCACCTGCTTAATTTGAATAAACTATTCTTGGTTGTCAGGAGGCAACCTTCACTTTGACTGACACTATTTTCCTCCAGTGCATCTTATCCCTAAAGGAAGGGTAAAGGAGACGCTTCTATTTAGATTAAGGCAACAATAGGTTTGTTACCATTCAATGAAATGCCATGCAGAATGGCAGGATATGAATTTGGAGGATTTTTTGTCATGCCGTGTATATAAAATACTGAAATCTACATAGCACTTAAAGCAAGTTTGTTGGTTTTGTTACTTTATATTTCTGCTATTTAGTCAGTTTCAGTTGATTGGTTTGTCATGTATGGCTTTGTTGTAGGTGGTCAAATATTTGTAATACGAATCTGGCTACTAAAAATAAAATAAAAGAAAAGAAAAGAAAAGAAAAGAAAAGAAAAGAAAAGGAAAGGAAAGAAAAGAGAGGATAAAGGCTTTGTGGAAGTTTGGAGTCTAATAGGTCTACTCTGTTTTGTTCTATTCCTCTTTACGAGCAGGTAAAATGTATTTTACAAGGAAAACCCTCATGTGCTCTGTGTGTTTAGCACTGCAGTGTTTGCTGCAGATGGGATTATCTGATAATTCCTTTCAATTAGATTTTGCCAAATGCTGCACTAATATCACCGTCACTGATAACATCAGTCAGGCTGACATGTCTGCTCAGGCCACTGTCTGATAACTCTCCTTGACCTTGGCTTGGA
Source organism: Danio aesculapii (assembly GCF_903798145.1). NCBI lineage: Eukaryota > Metazoa > Chordata > Actinopteri > Cypriniformes > Danionidae > Danio > Danio aesculapii. Next base: position 34,673,243 of record NC_079441.1, on the reverse strand, counting down.
GGTCGTTCTCCATGTGAACATCTATGTGTGTGATTACAAGACGGACAGTTTGGCTCCGTTGTTTTCTCTCATTCTTCACTGTCATCTCAGCTCAAAACACGTAACCCTCTCTACTTGATCATCAAACCTAAAGGGTATGTGTGTGTGCATGTGTGTGTTTGTCTATAGGTGTGTGATTTTTCCCAGAAATAGGCATTAATAGATGAAGGGAAATAGATAAGCTACCTTTCCCACACCCCTGCCGAGACTGTTTCTTATTTAAAGTCTCACGAACATTAACAGGAAAATAAAGCAAAACTTCCTTTAAATGACTATATTTGCTTAGATTTCTGGATACAAGCAGGCTGCTGATATTTTTGACAAACTGACAATGTAACTGTGGAAGGTTATTGTAACTATGTGTAAAGAAAATACATATATAGAATGTAATGAAAAAAAAATTGGTTAAACCTACTGTAAGTTTTTGTGTCTGCTAAAAATTGCTTTTGTAACCCAGAGCCATGATAAGAAAACTCTAACAGTCATATTTATTATTCTCACTATCATGACCATCTTTATGTATTTTTATTTTTTTTAAATTGTTGTTTTTTAACCAAAGAGATGTGTGGTTCTGTTGCTCAGACGGATGCAGCATGGCCTTATAACAACTATAAACAAAAATAAACATATACATGGACTGATAAAAATAAACATCACTGAGGCCATGTGAGGACACACTAATATGTTTTTATTTATTAATTTTTTTTCATATTTTTCTCTCTATTTTGTCCTTCTGTCCGCATTGAGACCGTGTTTTTAAGCTACAAAATATATATTTTTGCAAACTCTTTCCCAAGTGGATGAAATTGAAAATGCCATTTTCAAGTTTCAGTGTCGACCGTTAAAACCAAAGCTTTTGAATACAATGATGCAGTTTTATTCATAGACCATTCAGCTAAAATAATGGAGGCCACTGTATAGCAGTTGTTTAGTTCTCTCCATATGGACAGCATTGTCAACGATTAATGTCCAGATTGCTTTTCTTGAAAGGACACAAAATGTTTACAAAAAAAAATTATTTTCCTCACAAAGAGCTGGAAAACAACAACAACAACAACAACAAAAACCAACCTTTTTTTCTGTTGTTTCAGTGCTGATGGCCAACTTTTGGTAAACAATTGAACATGGTAGTGTGGACACGTAGTTCTTTATATTAAAATGTCTAAAGCACATGAAATTTGTATAAGCTTCTGCCAAATGAATAATGTAAATAAAAACACAATTGTGTCCTATAAGTAAACAAATAATGTAACAATTTTTGTTGTTGTTTATTTGTTTGTTTCTGTGCAACTGCATTAAACCTGCAAGCATCAAAAATGTGATAAAAATTGGTAGGCCCATTTTGGAACACGTGTGTTTGTGTGCATGCTAATGAAATGAGAATATGACTATTATTAAATGTATCTGTCAGTATCTTCTCTGACTAATTGTCAGTTAAAACAATATTAAAACAAAATATGTAAGTTAATATAATTAAATAATAATATAACATATTTTTGGTCACTTTGGGGGCAACGCAGTGGCGCAGTAGGTAGTGCTGTTGCCTTACAGCAAGAAGGTCGCTGGTTTGAGCCTCGGCTGGGTCAGTTGGCGTTTCTGTGTGGAGTTTGCATGTTCTCCCTGAGTTCGTGTGGGCTTCCTACAGGTGCTTCGGTTTCCCCCACAGTCCAAAGACATGCGGTACAGGTGAATTGGGTAAGCTAAATTGTGTGGATGTTTCCCAGAGATGGGCTGCAGCTAGAAGGGCATCCGCTGCATTAAACATGTGCTGGATAAGTTGGCAGTTCATTCCGCTGTGGTGACCCTGGATTAATAAAGGGACTAAGCCAAAAAGAAAAGGAATGAATGAATTTTTGGTCATTTTTATAATAGTAGGAGGAGAGCTGGATGAAAGTAACATTTTTCATCAAAACCTGATTTTAAAAGATAATATTTTTAGCAGAAATATGTTTCTGCTGTGGTTACTAACAAGAGTGATCTGTCAAAATCAGGTGTTATTTTGTATCAGTGTAGAACAACTCTAATATAATTTCACTTAAACAAAAGTTGCACATTGTTACTTTTGACCTCGTCAGCAGTGATGAATGCAGGTGAGCAGGTGAGTCAAAAGTAACACAACAATATTTGCTAGATTTATTGGCTTAATCTTGCTTATTTGAAATATATCTGACTATGACCTTGTCAGTGTTAACTGCAAACATATTTTGTCCTTTATTTTTGCAGAAAATATTAAACAGCAATTTTATTTTAAATTTCAGTTCCATCAAATATTTCAAAAGCAAACATTTTCTACAATTTTTTATTTTATTTTTCATTATTGTTAGCAATATGTATTAATTTCATAAAACATATGAATCAAAACACAGAAAACTTTAATGTGGAAGCAAAGTCCCATTAAGGCAAGTCATTTCACTCGGCGGCCATCTTTGAAACGCCTCTCGGGCAGTGTGCTTGGGCATTTTGTCTGAATGGGGAAAACATCAAATTCTCCAAAATTGCTAGCCAAGCTTACGAATCAATGTCATATTAGGAATCACAAATAAAATTAAATAACAACTGTGTCTTTAGTTTTATTTCTAAATGTTCCAATCACACAATAGGAACTCATGTCTGGTCCAAACCCCTCCCCCGGAGATTTGTCAGAATATAGCAACCGGTGTACTAGAAGGCGGGGATTCATTCGCCATATTGACTGTTACACTTTTCCCCATTCAAAACTATACGAGTGAGATGTCTTGTGTATTCTAGAGACTTTGGTGGAAGTGAAAATAAGGTTTGGCTATTAGCAGTGGGACATAAATAACTGTGTTACTTTCGCCCCCACAGGAACTCTAGCGATTTAAACCCGATTTACTTTTAAACTGAAAAACTCAGACATTTCGAACTCAAGGATGTGTTATTGCACTAAATAACCTGTAGATTGATCCTTAGTATGATGCATGAATAGAAAAACTCAACATGTAATAAGGAAAAAAGAACTGCTACAATGATTTACTTTTTGCACTTAAGAACTGAAATTCGGACCTAACCGTGGGATACACTCCTCAAATCAGCTAATATTTGGCATCTCCATTAAGGGTTACATGCTGAATGTGCTGTTATAACCGGGAAAGCGCATGTTGTCAGGGCTTTGAGAAAACTGTTTTGTTACTTTCGTCCCACGTCCCCGCTCTCCCCTAATTTTTCAATTAATTGTTATACAATTGCATCAATTATATAATTTACACTGATACTTTCTAAAATCATGTCTTGTCTACATTCTATTACAAATAATAATGAAAATGTAAGTCCCTAAAAACTTTGGAAGCTTCATATCTTATAGAGATGTTTCCTCAAGTCTGTTCTAAAATAAACTCTATAAAAATATTCACACAATTAGAAAAACACCCACTTGTGTTGCATTAGCATAGTGGTTGTGTGAGGTGCAGACAGGTACCTCTTTAATTTAAGGGTTAGTGTTAGGAGCCTGAGGGGGTTTAGCGGCCAGCCTCTTGTCTAGCGTATACATGACATGTCTTATTAACGCGCTGATGGCAGGGTTATGCTTCATTGTCATGAGCTAATAACAATCCACCATCACTGCTCCTGCTCCTGAGGTCACCATTACATTTGACCTCTGTCTCATCATGGCCCTTAATGTGACACCTCTCCCCTCCGCAGGGGCCATATGTACCAATCGCATTCGTGTGTGCTCGATTCAGGCCCCCCTGATTGGCCCGAGTCGTGTTAGCCTGTCTAGAAAAGGTAAGCGGAGGTGGGCCGGTGCATGCTAATGAGACAGTTATAGCATAGGGCTCTAATGTCTTACACACAAAACACACACGTACCCTCAGTGTTGTTGAGCAGGCTCCAGCTGCAAGCTGTCAGGTGGTGTGTTACATACTGTCATTTTCCCACTTTTCTTTACTCTAAAAGCAGGCTGTTGCTTTGGTTACTGTCTGTGGTGTGCTTGTTGGTGGTTATGAACTATGAACTATGAAAAAAATCACAGTTAAGAGTCATTGGTTAATAAATCAGATCAAAAACTAGATTATACTTGTGGTAAAGTATATGGACTATTCGGATGGATCAGACTGCAGAGGCTGTGGCGTAAGTTTTTGATTAGAATCAAAATATGTGAATCTGTGTGTGTGTGTGTGTGTGTGCGTGCGTGCGTGCGTGCATGCGTGCGTGCATGTGTGTGTGAATGTGTGTTCAGTGGTCACAATGTATGCTTTTGATTCACCAAAAAAAAAAAAAAAAAAACAGAATCATAGGATTCGTTTTTTCTAGACTGAACATAGTTGATGTTTTTGCTTCATTAAAAGGAACTGATTCATAAGAGTGATCATTAGATGAATCATGAACCACACTCATTATGTTTATTATTATTATTATTATTCATTATTATTATTTAGTGAAACGAATTGAATCATTTGTTCATGAGTCATGTCTCCTCATAAAATGGACTACAGTGGTCACACTGTGACAATTTGTTACTCAAGACTTATAAAAGTTATTATTTCATGAGTCCGTCTGCATTTAAATATATGCTACCTGACAAAAGTCTTAAAGTTTTCAGAACAACAAATAATAACTTGACTTCTAGTTGATCATTTGGTCTCAGAAGTGGCTTATATGAAAGGCAAAGGCCTCTAGATTACGCTCATGATTTAATTATGTAATTAGGACAGTAAAGTCTGACTTTGCTGAGACAAAAGTATTGTCACTTAACTGAAATAATGTCCAGTATAGAATATAAAGTCATGGTGCAGTGGAGAAAGAATTCATATTGTGTATGACTCCCATGAGCTTGGAGGACTGCATCCATACATCTCTGCAGTGACTCAAATAACTTATTAATAAAGTCACCTGGAATGGCAAAGAATGGGTTCTTGCAGGACTCCCAGAGTTCATCAAGATTCTTTGGATTCATATTCAATGTCTCTTTCATCTCACTCCAAACATGCTCAACAATGTTCATTTCTGGTGACTGGGCTGGCCAATCCTGGAGCACCTTGATCTCTTTGCTTTCAAGAACTTTGATGTGGAGGCTGAAGTATGAGAAGGAGCGCTATCCTGCTGAAGAATTTGTCCTCTGCTGTGGTTTGTAATGTAATGGGCAGCACAAATGTCTTAATACCTCAGGCTGTTGATGTTGCCATCCACTCTGCAGATCTCTCGCACGCCCCCATACTGAATGTAACCCCAATCATGATTTTTCCTTCACCAACCTTGACTGATTTCTGTGAGAATCTTGGGTCCATGCGGGTTCCAATAGGTCTTTTCCAAACCATCAACTAGAAGTCAAGGTATTATTTGTTGCTCTTACAACTAGAATCGACGACAAGACTTTAGTCAATTAGGGTACATGTTTTTTTTTATTTACTAAAGCAAAGTAGAGCATAGTCTGTTCGTGAATCAGATTAAAGTGGTTCTGGTGTTTTTAACAAAAAAAGGTTTGTAAGAATCAAATATACATGCACTGGATTGCACTGAACTCAATACATGATTTTGCTACAATAATTACAAACTAAACTAACTAACTAACTAACTAAAAAGTTACTTCTTAAACTACACTTATCTGTGATATATGTTTTGGTTCACTAAAATTAACTGGGTCAGAGAGTCATTTGTTCATGAATTGTTCATCAAATGAACTACACAGGTCACACTGGATATTTTAAATTCACTACAAAGATACTGTAAAATTAATGTTTCTGATTTATGGATTATATCCTAATCATAGAGATCATCAAGTAAAAGGAACAAAAACAATTTATTTGACTACTTGAGTGGCGTACGAACAAAAATGGCAGTAGTGTATGTGTGTGTGAATGCAAGATGGTATGGGTATTTTTTCAGTAATGGGTTGCAGCTGAAGGGGCATCCGCTGCCTGAAACTTAGGCTGGAATAGTTGACGGTTCACTCCACTGTGGCAACCCCTGATAAATAGGGGACTAAGCCGAAGGAAAATTAATGAATAAATGAACCTATTTGATTATTTCTTCCTGTGTCGATTAGGACATCTACATAATAATGACGTTTTCCCATGTCTCATTCAATACAGACAGTAAAATTTGCAATTCAGGGAAAATATTTATTTATTCTTCTCTAGCACTGGAGATTCAGCAGCAGCACATTGCAGCAGTAAACATAGGTGTATATGCAAATCTGTGTGCAAACCTTTGTGCAAACGTGCACAAATACAAGTCCTCCTACAGGCCCGTGGAGGTATGCTGTTAACGATCCACCTGTCAGGCTAACACACTCTTTCCTGCATTTTGTTTTTTTGATTAGAGTGATGCATTGGCCTTTTGTCATCTGCTCTGTCAACCAGCATAATTACAACTCAGCACCATCACACAGGCCTGGCACATGCACTGACCATCTTTATATCTTTCCTTCCTCATTACCTTTCCTTATTCCTTTCAAAGGTGCATAGTAGTCCTATAGCATATATATGGAATGATATAATGACAGGGATTTTCAATATAGCTTGATTAGTCATATATATAATTCCAGAATCTAGTTGAAACTGACATTTCCCCCCCAAATTATGTCACACAGGCGCATGACATGGAATGGTGCGATAATGACTCCATAGAGCTCGAGCAACCTCACCAATTACATTTTCAGATGACAGCACCAACCCTATTAATGACACACAAGTGCATTGCTATTCCATTCTCTCTATGTCGTCTTCTGCTGCTGGTGTAATTGGCAGTTGCTGTGGCTATAGAGCAGTTTTTTTTTTTCCCAGACAAGAACATCTCAATGTGCCTCACGCAAACAGACACACACACTCTTCTGAAAGTCTCAGTGACATTAAACGGCAGTTGTGTCTGCACTAGCGCACTGCCCGAGTTCGATGGGACAAGCTGAGTGCAGCACATTCCAAACACAGTTCAGCTCCTCCCAAAAAAACTCCTGCTGTATCCGTTTGCTTTAACAGGGCCTCCGCCTCAAAAAAAGCGTATCATGCTGAATGACCCTTCTGCACCTCGTCTCTAGCTGTGGATAAACATAGAAGCAATACACTCACAACAGATCCGGTACTTGATGTCATTTTTTAAATCTTTTTTTAAATCTATAAACTGTCCAGTTGTTGTTAATTAATTCATCATGCACTTCTGCAACAATAGTCATAAGTTACATGTAATAAATCTACTAATAATAATTTTAAATATATAAACAGAACAAATTAAAGTGTTGGATGCATCATGACATCATTAGACATTTTAAATACACTGTAACAAATGCTGGGTTCCACACAATTCCTTCATGTTGTCCCAACACAAATGGATTAGGTTAACATAATAGATTTTACAAATGTAGAATCTTAAATAAGGAGTTTGAACAAGCAGCAAAATGTGTAGTCTTTAGTGTAGTTTGAAGTGTAGACTTTTTTCTTTCTTTCTTTTCTTTCTTTCTTTCTTTCTTTCTTTTTCTTTTTTTCTTTCTTTCTTTTCTTTCATTCTTTCTTTATTTTTTCTTTCTTCTTCTTTCTTTCTTTCCTTTTTCTTTCTTTCTTTCTTTCTTTCTTTCTTTCTTTCCTAAAAATACCTAAAGATCTATAAGCATCTTAAGATTCATTTTAAGCATATTTCATAAATGTTAGATTTTCTGTTTGTTTGTTTTGTTAGTTTGTTTTATTTTCTTACATTTTAAGCAGCATAGCTTTGTTGACTCATTACTTTATGTAATAAATATACTTGTTTGTCCTTTCTCTCTCTCTCTCTTCTCTCTCTCTTTTTATCCTCGCTTAATGTTCAGGATAAGCTTGTTTAAAATATATTTATGTTATGCAGAAAAAAAACAACACAATCATTATGAGTAAGGAAAAATATTTGACAATTATTAAAATACTGGGAAGTACGGTGGCACAGTGGGTAGCACAATCGCCTCACAGCAAGAAGGTTACTGGTTTGAGCCCCAGCTGGCATTTCTGTGTGGAGTTTGCATGTTCTCCCCCTGGTTGCGAGTATGTATATATATATACTCACCGGCCACTTTATTTGGGACACTTTACTAGTACCGGGTTGTACCCCTATTTGCCTACAGAACTGCCTTAATCCTTCGTAGCATAGATCCAGCAAGAACAAGGTACTGGAAATATTTCTCAGAGATTTGGTCCATATTGACATGATAGCATCACACAGTTGCTGCAGATTTGTTGGCTGCACATCCATAATGCGAATCTCCCGTTTCACCACATCCCAAAGGTGCTCTATTGGACTTAGATGTGGTGACTGTGGAGGCCATTTGACTACAGTGAACTCGTTGTCATGTTAAAAAAAAACAGTCTGAGATGATTCACGCTTTATGATATGGTGCCATTATCCTGCTGGAAGTAGCTATTAAAAGATGGGTACACTGTGGACATAAAGGGATGTACATGGTCAGCAACAATACAGGTAGGCTGTTGCGTTGACACAATGTTTGATTGGTACTAATGGGCCCAAAGTGTGCCAGGAAAATATCCCCCACACCATTACACCACCACCAGCAGCCTGAACCATTGATGCATATTTCCAATCTTCTATTGTCCAATTTTGGTGAGCCTGTTCAAACTGTAGTCTCAGTTTCCCTTTCGTAGCTGACAGGAGTGGCACCTGGTATGGTCTTCTGTTGCTGTAGCCCATCTGCCTCAAGGTTTGACATATTGTGCATTCAGAGTCACTCTTCTGCACATCTCGGTTGTAACAAGTGCTTATTTGAGTTACTGTTGCCTTTCTATCAGCTGGAACCAGTCTGGCCATTCTCCTCTGACCTCTTTCATCAACAAGGCATTTGCGCCCACAGAACTGCCGCTCACTGGATATTTTCTGTTTGTCTGACCATTTTCTGTAAACACTAGAGATGGTTGTGGTGAAAATCCCAGTAGATCAGCAGTTTCTGAAATACTCAGATCAGCCCGCCTGACACCATCAACCATGCCACGATTAAAGCCAATCAATATATCTATCTATATATATATATATCTATATTAACATGACAACATGACATATATATATATATATATATATATATATATATATATATATATATATATATATATATATATATATATATATATATATATATATTGTAAATAAATTTAGGCTATAATGTGGCCAATACCTGCCTCGAACTACTTTAGCTGTGTGTTCTTTTTTTTCTGAAAATAACAGAACATTTTACAATCTTCTTCAGCCAATCAGAATCAAGCCAATTATGCAACAGCCTCTAAGCACAATGCAATGAACTAATATGATAATTTGTTTAATCCATAACTCATTTCATTGAACTTTTATAGAGCAGCATCAACAAAAAAAGGATGTTGATAACAAGAAAAAAGTATTTGCTAAACTTATATTGTTGCAAATAATTATTAGTTCTTCGCTGCCATCCTTTATATTATGACCTTCCTTCACTCACCCTATTCTGCAGACTTGTATTCATCCTCAGCTGTAACCCAAAGTTGGTGAAGTAGCGTGTGAAGGCAGACTGCTTGGTTCTGGCCCATTGGTCAGGTGAAGGAGGGGTGAGCGGCGGCTCTCAGGTGACTCGTCTAAGCTGAAGTGCTTCTGCTGGGCTCTGGTCATGTTGATAGAGTGCCTCTGCCAAGAACTCATTCCACCATCCTCACGGAACAATTAGCAATGCTGAGCAGCTTCGCAATTAACCGCTCGGTAATTGTCACATGCCCCACTTTCCAAATCAACCGCAGCAATATCTGTTTTACAGCAAAGTTTAATTACAAAGTGAAATCATTTGCATTCTCTGTCATTACCATTTTAAATGACTTCTTTTTATATTGTCGTCTCAGACTGAGCGAAGGCGAATGGAGAGGTGTGGGATAAGTTTTCTGAAACTTGCTGTCGTAAGGTTTCTTTTAGGTCTGACAAAAATGCAGGAGTGGGTTTTCCAAGTTGTGTGTGTTTGTGCACATATGCTTCAGTGTCGAATATCAGACAGAGGGTCAAAAATATGTGAAAGCACTGTATTGATATTATCAAAAAAGTATATATTCTAAGACCTATCAAACCTTCATTCATTTTCTTTTCAGCTTAGTCCCTTTATTAATCAGGGTTCGTCACAGCGGAATGAGCAGCCAACTTATCCAGCATATGTTTCACATAGGTTATATCCTTCCAGTCGCAACCCAACACTGGGAAACACTCATGGACTCTTGCATTCACACACATAGCAAATAAGCTTATTCAATTCACCTGTACCATGTCTTTGGACTGTAGAGGAAACCGGAGCACCCAGAGGAAAGCCACGGAAACACAAAGAGAACATGCAAACTCCACACTGAATTGCCAGCGACCTTCTTGCTGTGAGACGATCGTGCTACCCACTGTGCCACCATGACGCCCCTACCAAACCTTTACAAACTATTTAAGACCTACAAACTATTTAAATGGGATTTCAGTACTCTACGACTTCACCTTTATGATAACCCTGATTTAATACTTTTTTTCAAATAACAGAAACTGAAAGTTGAAAAAACATGATTTATAAATTAAACAGGATTGTAATTTTGTGGTTTAAAGAAGTTAAATAACTGTTTGTGTGTTTTTTTAATAAAAACAACTGTCCACAGAGTATTTATTTAGCATTTAAGGTAATTTTTTTCATATAATTTTGCTTTATAAATCATCCGTACCCCTGAAGATCCTCTTGAGTGTGTCAGGGTTAGTAAGTGGCTTAAAATAATTCATTTAAATCAATATGCGAGGTATATTTTATAACCGTGAGGCTCAATATAATTTCATTTTGAAATTGACAATCTACATTTTAACCATCATACAAATGTATTTCATGGTCAAGTCATTTTCAATCTTACAACAGAATGTGGATGGAGATGATGTAAGGTATCTATTATTACAAAAAAAGACACATGCACGCACACACACGCACACACACGCGCACACACGCACACACACACACACACACACACACAAACATACACACATACACATTGTGCTCAGCAGTATTATTTTTTAAAAAGTTCTTAGTAAATAAGGACAAACATTACATCCATTAAAATAAGAGTTTGTTCACCAAACATCTTCATGAAAAGAAAGATAATACATTTGAATTCAAGTTATTGCAAGGAAAAATACTTTTTCTTATGTTATATATGTTATATATATATATATATATATATATATATATATATATATATATATATATATATATATATATATATATATATAGTGCTCAACATGAATGAGTACAAACCAAATATCTATATGTATATTTTCTGTAGGGTAATGCTTATATATATACAGTGCTCATCATATACAAGTACACCCTTCATAAATCTATCTTTTTAATTCAAATTTTTAATAGAAATCTATACAAAATTATATTTGTGCATATACATCAGATTAGTCAGTACTGAAGCCAAATCTGGAGCTTATCTGACAAAATAACTTTTGATAACGGTCCAAAAACTAGTGCATCAAAATGTATATGTAATAGAAAAATGTTTAATACAAATTTTAAAAGAGGATACAATCAAGAGAAGCAAAAAAAAAAATGGAAAATTTAGTTGAAATTTTGTAGATTTTGTAAATTAGTTTATTTTGCAATATTTAGCTTGAATTTAATTGTATGATCTTTCAATTTCTAAAGATGTTTGGTGACTAAAATATTATTTTAATAAATATATCTGTTTAATAAATCTGTTTTGTGTAACTGTACCTAAATACATTGCCTATATTCACTGAGAAATAGATAAAAATATTAATTTTCAAAATGAAGTGTAGTCAGTTATGCTGAGCACTGTATATAGCATTTTAGATTTTTTTTTTAGGTAGATCATATTGATATTCATGAATAATTTGTAAGAAATAATAAATTGAAAAAAAATTCAAGCAGATGAAAGAAAAAATAAATAAATAAAATAATTTGAACATTACAGAAAGAAGAGCTTTTTTGAAGGGCCTTCAGAACCCTTCACACTCTTTCCGGTCGACAGGCATTCAGATCCATCGGCGCCTCTTCTCCACACCGAAGCCCCTAAAAACGCGGCGTATTTCAGTCGATAGGATCTGGCACACACACCGTTTGTTATCCAATCGTGTTTTCATCCGTCTCTTTTGCCCTGTCTCTCTTACAGGGTTTAGTGTTTCTGGAGTGTCCCTGTGGGTATAGGGTCTATCACACTGCATTTGTTTCAGGGTCTCTCCATTCACTTTCAAAAGGTTAAACAACCTTTTCACCGGCCCGTCAACATTCCCTGGCCTGCCTGGCGGAAAAGTCTGCTCGGGTTTTGTCTCTCGATCGACACTTGTCTCCGCGTTCTGTTGTTGCCTGCGTGGTGTAATATCCATGACAATCATGTTGGGCCTTTGAGTGGGCTGAGCCTGGAGAGGGCCGAGGGGCCACTTTCAGGCTGTAAAGAGCTTTATTTGTGAGGATTTGAAAGAGTAGTGTGAAGGGCCCTCCACTCTAAATCCTCTTCAGCAACTCATCCTGCCTCAATGTGCCTTTAACACACACTCGCACATCAGTACCACCCTCACGTTCGTACGGCCTGACAGCCTCTCAGTGAAAAGATGGAGACAGAGAGTAGAGATGTTGAGGTAAAACTCATTCAGATATGATTCCTGGGGTAGATGAAGTTTTGTCGAAGAATGAAGGTGATTGGCCGATTGAGGTGAGCATAAAAACTGAGCTGACACACGGGCGTCAGGGGCGTGTATCTGTGTGTGCGTGTGTGTGTTTAGTTAAGGGTCGTGGGAAGTAAAAGCAAAGCGCGGCGTATCTATTTTCATGGACCATATGGAAATTCTGTTGTGTTTGTGTTGGAGTCGACAGATAACGGGCGACCCTAACGGTTTTGTGTGTGTACGCTGAATGGAGTGTGTGTGTGAAGCGGGAGGGCACTGTGACCCCGGGCATATGGACAGCCGATCTCCCTCAAACGCACTCGCACCCCTGGGACTTTGATTTGTTAATGAATTGCTCTATTGACTTGAATCTTGGCTTGCTTCATTAGAGAAAGACCAACACTGCCACTTTCTCCCTCGCCCCATTTTAGTGCTGAAGTGTGTGTGTGTGTGTGTGAGAGAGAGCAAACTATTGTGCAGGCGGTTTAAAACTTCACATTTGTCGTCTGCTTTAGTCTCTCGCTCTTTTTGGCTCAGGCTAATTTGTATTGTGAGGATATAAGACAACTCTCCAGTGTTCAGTGATGCGAAACAACAAGCCACAATGCCCTTCAAGCCCCCTCCCTCACCCTCTGTTCCTCCCTCCTTCCATCTCTCTCTCCATTCTTCATTCCCTCCCTCTCTCTCTCTCCCCCATCTAAATTTATTCAGGGCCCCTCCCCGTGTTCATTAGCATGTTTGACAATGATGTTATTGTGCGGGCGATACCTGCTTTACAAGGGCCAGATTATTGTGTAGGGTTAGTGTTAACACAACAAGTACAAGCTCTTCTGTCTGAGGGACACACTGTCTGTCAACAGCCAGCAGCAGCTGTTCTATTGCGGGGCACCACATACCCGCTCTGTTTCTCTTGCACACACACACGTACACACCATACTTCAGTTTTCAAAATGTCTCACAATGCATATTAGGCCATGTGTATTTAACAAATGAGAAACATACCAAAGCTTTTCATACACAAATTAACGAGGAACTGCATTTGGTTTATGGTATTAATTGTTGATCAAGTTAGTGTGTTCTCACAGAAGTGTAAATAGATACACCTTTGTTTCAGATGTTTTTGTGTATTATTAATTATTTTTTAACACATATACTATATAGTGCTCAGTATAATTCAGTACACCTCCTTTTAAAAATTATATTTTAATACATTTTTCAGTAAATAACACCAATACTTTTTTGCATCTAAACAAAACAGTTGTATCAAACAGTCATATCCACTAAAATAAGAGTGTAAAGAAAGATAATACATTTGAATTCAAACAAGTTCATTCATTCATTCATTAACGAGGAACTGCATTTCTTTTTCTTGGTTTATGGTATTAATTGTTGATCAAGTTAGTATTAATGTCAGTGTGTTCTCACAGAAGTAGAAATAGATACACAGATGTTTTTGTGTATTATTTTTTGGGTTATTTATTTATTTATTTATTTATTTATTTATTTATTTATTTATTTATTTATTTATTTATTTATTTATTTATTTATTTGTGCTCAAAACTAGTGTCAGAAGATTTAGAGTACTCGTATATTTGAAATGTAGATTCTGTGGAAATGGTGTCTTGGATCATGGTTAGTAGTTGCCCCATTTACAACACTTGGTCCACAGCATGAATTAATTTAAAAGGCAAAATACTTTACTAAATTTCACATTTAGGAAATGTTAAACAACAATGTGATCAGTGGGAATTTGAAAATCTTTCACTAAAGCAAATCATTTTAAATATGTAAAACTTCAAAACTAGTTATAAAATGTACAGCTTTTTTCAGGAACAGGAATTAAGATTTGAGCATGATTCAAAGGGTTCTTGTAGTTTTGACGACATTTATACAATTTTGGTTCATTTGAAGCAGAAGTACTTTCAAAACTTTGTATTACTAAGCACATATCGTGATTATTTATTTCTTTATGATGAATCGCTTGAGGATTTTTTTTAATTTGTACATCATTTGGTTTAAAAGGGTCTGCTAAATGAATATACGTCAATGTATAATGAATCTTTGTAAAGTTTCTTTTTTCTGTAGCATAGCAGGGGCGGCACAGTGGCTCAGTGGTTAGCACTGTCACCTCACTGCAAGAAGGTTGCTGGTTCCAGTCCCGGCTGGGTCATTTGACATTTCTGTGTGGAGTTTGCATGTTCTCCCTGTGTTGGCGTGGGTTTCTTCTGGGTGCTCTGGTTTCCCCCAGTCCAAACACATGCGCTATAGGTGAATTGACTAATTTGGCCGTAGTGTATGAGTGTAAATGAGTGTGTATGTATGTTTCCCCTGAGTTGCAGCTGAAAGGGCATCCGCTGTGTAAAACATATGCTGGATAAGTTGGCGGTTCATTATTCTGTGGCGACCCCTGATGAATAAAGGAACTAAGCCAAAAGAAAATGAATGAATAAATGTTTGACACAGAAAATTGTAACATCTTCATACTGAGAAATGTATTAATGGTTGCTAAAATGCTTATTTAGTGAGTTTTTCATCATAAAAAAATTCAATGACCCTTAACAATGTAAATATACGAGGAGCAGGGTCTCTGTTTTATGAAACATCTCAAATAAATGAAATATCTCTGTTTTAAAAATTAATTGTGCGAACTTCAACTTAGATGTACAAGCTCATGAACAGAAATATAACTTCCGTTAAGTGACCATCACTTTGCTAACAGCCTTATGCCTTTCCTCAAGACCTCCCGCTGCTCTGTATCCTCAAGTAAGCCAGCTCTGCTCTACCAGTCATATCTCTATGAGTGTATCCACACCGCAACACAAAGTGAGTGAAACAGTCTTTTATCTAATCATGTTGAACTTGTGCTGACAACAGCAGACATGGTGGTAGTAAAAGGCTCTTTTGGCCCCCCCGCTCCTCTTCCTTTGCCACAGTGGGCATTGTGTTTGAGTCAGTCAGGGAGCTCTTATCTTAAGTCGCCTTGCAAAAGCCACAGGGGCTACAGTGAGTGTCACACACACACTTTACACCAGATACAAACCCTAAAATATGACAGAAGCTCCAAACGACATGCAGAAAGTCTTGGTTTCTGAAAATTTGCGTACAGTCATTAGTATAGCACAGCATAAACTCTCAAAAGGGTGGTCACATTTTGGATAGTGTGTGTCTGTACTTCCTAGCTTTAGCATAATGGCTGCTCACCTACTGTGTTGGGCTTGGCAGTCTGTGTATCCTGTCACTACGAGCAGGGGGTAACAGACTCACTGTTAGGGTTTCCTGCCCACTGGTTCTGTTGAGCACACACACATACACACACGTTAGCATACACACACAGTGGTTCGCTAACATGCAGTGAAACAAAGAGAGTTTGATTTGCACACACAAATGTAGAGTCGGGTACAGTCCTGCTGTGACTCCTCCTGACAGTGTTCCAGCTCTATTGTCTATATAGAGGATATGTGTCTCTGTCCCCTGGGCCTCGGCCCGGGACGCACTGGGCATGACGCAGGTCTCATTCCCCCAGACCTCTGCTATGGTGGGTGGGGTTCCCCTGCTGGCCGGCTTTAGGAGGGGTGGGAAAAACTCCCTGAGGGGCCATAATTATGAGGAACTGTACAGTAGTGCTTCTAAAATTAGAATAATTGTACAGTGCAATATTTAGATTGATGCTTTGTCAAATGTATTTTATTATATCATTGTTGTCAGATCTCTTCCTGTTTTTTAAAGGGTTTTGAAATATGAATCTTGACCAGTAGAGGTTTTGTTTTTTTCTTCTCTCATTTAAGTTGCTGAAGATGAAAATAGCTGCCCTGGGGCGTTACAAATATGGCTACCAGCGAACATACTTTCCTTAAAGAAACTGATTTCTGCAGCCTTCTATTATGTAGCAAAGACTATAGAACACACAAGACGTGTCACTCGTATACTTTTGAATGGGGAAAAGTGTAACAGTCAAGATGGTGAATGAAGCCCCGCCTTCTGGTACATGAGCCAATTAGTGATCACTAGGGCCAGATGGAATCTGCGGATGTTTTTCGCTATTTCTGCGGAGAATTTTGATAAAAATCTGCGGATTTCTGCTGAATTATTTTGGGAGTATCATAACTAAAATCTTAATATGTGAAATAAATAAAATATATATTTTTAACTTGTATTTAATGTTTAAAATGCAAATCTAATTAGATTCACTTTATTTGGTAAACAAGGCAAGTCTCACATATAATATACTAAAAGACAGAAAATATTACTATACAAACTGCATTGTACATAAATCAGATGAACATTTTCATATTAGTCCATAATATTACTGTAATTATTTTAAAAACTGAATAAATCTAGATTTAAACACATTTACTCAAGTAAATAAACAGAAATAATGATGAAGAAAAGTCTGTGGAAATCTGCAGAAAATCTGCGGAATTCTGTGCGCGCAGATTCCGTGTGGGCCTAGTGATCACTATATGTTGAATAAAGCCCGCCTTCTAGTACATGAGCCAATCAGTGATCGCAATAGAATGACAATTCTCCAGGGGAGGGGCTTGGACTACACGTGAGTTTCAGCAGATTTTGTGTGATGAGAACATTTAGAAATGAAACTAAATAGACAGTTGTTGTTAAATTTTATTGGTTTTTCATATTATGTAATGTAATCGTAATCTTGGCAAGTAGTTTTAGAGAATTTGATGTTTCCCCATTCAAACAGAATGCCCGAGCATATTGCCCGAGAGGCGTTTCAAAGATGGTCGCAGAGTGAAATGACTTGCCTTAAAGGGACTTTGTCTGTAGTTGTTCTGCTGGCATCATATTTCAAAGATTGTTGTGTACTTCATTCAAAACAAAACAAAAAGTGGAATTTTCATCAGGCATTATTTCAGTTTTCAGCAGGGCCTGAAACTTTTTGCCATATCTTGTACATGTTTTTAAAGGCCATGAAATTGTTTTCATTCATCATTCATCCATTCATCATTCCTTCCGCTTAGTGCCTGTATTTATCAGGGGTTGCCACAGCGAAATGAACCATCAACTTATCCAGCATATGTTTTACTCTGTGGATGCCTTTCCAGTGCTGGGAAACACCCATACCCTCAGTCACACACACACACACACACACACACACACACACACACTACGGCCATTTATTCAGTTCACCTACACCGCATGTCTTTGGACTGTGGGGGAAACCCACATGAACAGGGAGAACCTGCAAACTCAACACAGAAATGACAACTAAAGCCAGCCAGGACTCAAACCAGCCACCTTCTTGTGTGAATCGACAGTGCTAACCACTGAGCCACCGTATCACCCATATGTGTTTATTTAATAAAAGTGTATGCTTTACTGTGAACTGACCTACTTTGGGACACTTCAACTGTCAAGAACAGTTATCCTGAGCATGAAAATACAACAGTGTTGTGCATCAGATAACATATTTATATATTTGTGATTTAATAAAAACTCTACACTATATTGTGTTCTCAGACACAGTTCTAACTGATTTACTCATTCATTCATTCATTCATTCATTCATTTTCGATTTAGTCCCTTTATTAAGAGGTGGCCACAGTGGAATGAACAGCTAACTTATCCAGCACATGTTTTACGCAGCAGATGCCCTTCCAGTTGCAACCCATCACTGGGAAAGATCCATACACACTCATTCACACTCATACACTATGGACAATTTAGCTTACCCAATTCACCTATAGCACACGTTTTTCGACTTGTGGGGAAAACCAGAGCACCCAGAGGAAACCCACACGAACACACAGAAATGCCAACTGACCCAGCTAAGGCTCGAAGCAGCGACCTTCTTGCTGTGAAGTGATCGTGCTACCCACTGCACCATCGTGACACCCACTGATTTACTCATTAATTAATTTTTTTTTATTATCTTACATAAAAACATGTATTATTAAGATGCAAAAAACATTATTATTAAAAAACACTGCAATATACATGTGCACGTATTATTGTTTCAGCATCAATATTGCAATGTGCACATTCACAATAGTCACATCTCAAAAATATGCGATTTTGAGACTGAATTATAGTAGAGCAGTAGTTACAGAATTGTGTTTAATTACTAGATTTATATGATTTATGAAAATATTTTTTTTCATAAATCATAATTTATGATAATCCAAATTTTTGTCTTGTTTTTAGTCCGAATATCTACATTTCAGAGCAAAAACAAGATTATTTACTTGTTTTAAGGAAAAACTCTTAATTTTGTCTCTTCTGAAGTTAAAAACAAAACAATATTTTTACTTGGTCTAAGAATATTTGGTCTAGAAAAGAGACAAAGCAAAGTAAAAAAAATAGATTTTTCAATTTTTGTACCTGAATTCTATTAGACTCCCCTGGTACTGTTAGATTCAAACTATCTTGTGAAACTGTATTCATATTGCAATATTTATCGCAGAAAAATAGAATATTGCAATATCAGATTTTTCCAATATCGTCCAGCTCTAGCACATATACTATATCCATATATTCACTAAATGTTAAAAATAGTAAATATACTTTTTTATTTGTTGTAAATATTCATACAGTCTTCACATTTCAAGTTGTTTAAACATAGTTATTGTATTTACAGACTGCAGCTCTGCACAAGACGTTTGGCCAGCGGAGAAATTAAAATAGTCGTGCCCTACTGAGTCTGGTTTCTCTCAAGGTTTTTTTTTCTTCACTTTCGCCAATTAGTGAGTTTTTTTCTTAAAGTTTTTTTCACTCTCCGCTGTCGCCACTAGCTTGCATGGTTCGGGATCTGTAGAGCTGCGCGTCGTTGGTTTTGCTCTTCAGTATTTGGACTCTCAGTAGTGATTTTTAAGCCACACTGAACTGAGCTAAACTGAACTGAACTTAAACGCTACAAACTGAACTACACTGTTCTTATTTACTATGACCTTTTATGTGAAGCTGCTTTGACACAATCTACATTGTATAAGCGCTATACAAATAAAGGTGAATTGAATTGAATATTTTGAATTCACAATTTCTACCATTATAATATTAACCCTGTTTAATAAACATGTTTGTTGATTGTTTATGATGCAAAAACTGTTTAAATGCAGTGTGGATTTTCTTTATAGAAAGAGTTTTCTTTCTCTCTCTCTCTTTCCTTTTTATTTTGGCTCTTTTGTTGTGACTAGCAGGGAAGTCCAGTGTCCAGGTCAAAATGCTTATATGCAATCTGAGTGCACACCACAGCTGTGTGCAGGAGCTCAGAGGGTTTTGATGGAGTTTCAGCAGGGGCTCCACAGGGGCCTCCAGCCTGTCAGAGTCTATGTCTCTGATTTTACACGCTGACCTGGACAAATGGTAAATTATACACTGTCAGCCCTTCACACCCAAACACCCTCTGAGCACAGACCGACTGCTGACCTGCTGATACGGAGAATAACAGTAATGCTCGACATAAACATTAGCCATGCTTCTTTATCAAGAGGCATTATTTGGAATTTTTAATTTTCATAATATATTAATGTTGTACACTCTAAATGGAACGAGTGTGTTGGGGGGTTGGGTGACCCCTCTCTATTGTACTTGTATTGCTCTCTGACATCTCCTCAAATTTACTATGACAGCATCCCATCTTCATTCTGTCACAATATGAATATGAAATGATTCCAGGCCAATTAAAAATGAATGGAGTCTATGACCTTTTGGCCTTTAGTGGTTGGTGAGAACTGTCTTGTGTCTGTCAGCGTGACATGGGGAGGCAGAGGGCTTTAACTACGATAGTCATAAAAATGTACAACATGTGGGCCGGAGGAGGAACATGACACTTTTGTAAGCATTGAGGTGGCTAATTCTGTGTTTACATTGTCCCAAAGGTGAGCAGCCAGTGTCACACTACATAACACACATTACATTTGAAATAAACATCAACATACACAAACCTCAGCTCTGACATTGTTTTTTTTCAAGGTCAAAACATTAATTTGATGGTCTTCTTTAGATATTTTGTTGACTATGAAAACTAGTCATCAGACGATTAGTACACTTTTTAATGTCTGTTAATTGACACTCTCTAGCAGATTCGTCTGAATAAATGTAATTTTGCAAGTACATGTCAACTATTACTAACCCTAATCCTGACTGGCTATTTATGTACAAACATTTTGATTACCAAAAATACTCAGAAATAAAGGTACGTGAGCTGTCACTGGGGTGGTACCTTTTCAAAAGGTACACATTTGTACTTAAAGGGTTCGTATTGGAGGCTGAAAATATATATTAGTTCCAAAAAAAATTAACACTTTTGTACTTTTTAGGTACTAGTATGTACCCTTGAGGTAGTAATATAGACATTTTAGGTACAAATTTGTACCTTTTGAAAAGGTACCACCGCGGTGACGAATCACCTACCTTAATTTCTGAGAGTGTATGGTATAATTGTGAAATTAGTCTCTATCTGTATCTATATTCTAGAAGACCCAGATGTGGGCAGGGTTTAAACCAAATAATTAAATATTCATTCATTCATTTTCCTACAGCTTAGTCCCTTTTTTCATCAGGGGTTGCCACAGCGGAATGAACCGCCAACTTATCCAGCATATGTTTTACACAGCGGATGCCCTTCCAGCTGCAACCCATTATTGGGAAACATCCATACACACTCATTCACACTCATACACTACGGCCAATTTAGTTTATTCAATTCACCTATTAAGATTAGTATAGATTAGTATTAGTATAGCTAATGAAAACGAATGAATAAACTAAAACTTAAAAACATTTACGTTAAATGAAATAACAATTTAAAAACGAGAGTTTAAAAAAAAAACTAGAACTAACTGAAACTGCATTGTGTACATACAAAACTAACTGAAACTGACTAAAATTATAGCAAAAACGTCCTTCATTTTCATCTTTGTGAATGTATTTAATACATTAGCCTACTGTAAGCCTTTTAGAAGTAAATCTATTTACTCCGCGTTGCAAGTGTTTGACCTGTACGGCACCTCAGAATCTGTAATCCTGCTGCCATTGGCCATATCAAGCCAGTCTTCCTCCAGTCATCCTCGCTGTTGCTCCCACGATAAAAAAAAAACAATAAGTGGACATGACAGCATCACGGTGACAGCATTAAATACAGAGACTTAAAATGATTAATTTAACACATTTGTGCCCAATACTAGGTTTAATTTCTGTATTAGTAAACACAATCGCAAATCAATCATTCTTTTAACTGGATCTTCTAAATGAACCGGCTGAACTAGTTCATCAAATCGAACTGAATCATTTGAAACGATTCGCATCTCCAGTAAGCTCTCTTTTCCACAAACTACTTACTTTTTCACATGCCGGATACCCCCTCTGACTGAAAATAAACCAATATATAATGAGTTATTCAGTTATATGATTTATATGGGTAGCAAAATCGCCTCACGGGAAGAAGGTCGCTGGTTCGAGCCCCAGCTGAGTCAGCTGGCATTTCTGTGTGGAGTTTGCATGTTCTCCCCATGTTCACGTGGGTTTCCTCCGGGTGCTCCGGTTTCCCCCACAGTCCAAAGTCATAAACTATAGGTGAATTGAATAAGCTAAATTGACCGTGGTGTATGTGTTTGAATGCGGGAGTGTATGGGTGTTTCCCGGTGTTGGGTTGAGGCTTGAAGGGCATCCGCAGCGTAAAACATATAATGGATAAGTTGACGGTTCTATCCGCTGTGGCAACCCTGATTAATAAAGGGATTAATTCGAAAAGAAAATGAATGAATGAAAAGATAAAATGGCTTCTATAATTTAAAATTTTTAATTCATTAATTTATTTAAAAATATCTTTGCTTGTTTGTATTTAGCGCATCTCAGCTTTAATTTAAGGAGTTATAATTATGCGTACAGTAATAAAAGCGCACTGATTTCTTACCACATTTAAAGAATGACTGACTGTAGGCCAATGATTACCCTTCATTACCCATAATTCCCTTGGCTTTATAAGACACAGTGCAGATATGCCTGATTTGCTGCAGTCTGTTCCGTCTTTTACTCTCCCACAGCTCAATTGTCTGTGGCAGGATGGAAGGTTTCCACTCCACTCTATGGAGTCTGTCATTCTAACGGCACATTAGCAGTTGGGTTTCATTCTGCACGCTTCTGCGCTCGTACGAATCACAGTTTTTATCACGTTTATGTCTGACCGTGGCATCTGCTGAGAAAGACATTAGTCATCTGTGAGCCTTTTCATACGCTCTCTCATTCGTATCCCTCTCTGTTTGCGCCCCGTCTCTCGCTTGCCTTTAAAATGTCAACGTCTAAGCAGGCCGTAGCCTAAGCCTGACGTGTTTGAAGTGAGGGAAACTGAGGTCCAAGCCCATTAGAATAAGCTGAATGGTGTAATTTGATTAATGCGAGTGCTACTGTGCTGTTGTGCTACTGTAGAATGGAAACGGACTGTATATTATAGACATGCTTTGATCAACAAAGACCACACTGTGCTGTCAAACCTTATCACATGCTCTGAAACGTCAATTAAATCCACATGCAAAAATTACAACATGCTGTTTTTTCTTTTCTTTGAGGAACAGCCAAATGTTGTTCATAGAACGGATCCAATAACATTTATTTGTTTAGTCTGATCTCAACAAAGCAGAGAAGATTTAGAGGGCCAGGCACGATGCAAGTGTTTTTTGATAGGTTCACCCCACCACAGGTATTCATTTTACGCCCTGTGCCACATAGTTTAAATAGCAAATGCCCTTTTGTCCATTTGTGCAGCCATGGGTTTGCTGGACTGAAAAGGAAGTGTGTTAAGGAACATTGTTTTCACATTGCTTTTCTGAGGCAACTGAAATAGACTGTGCAATTGACCAACTAAAAGCTTGTTTTAAGTCAGTGGTGCAGTTTATTTATTTATTTATTTACTTATTGTTATTTATAAACTGTGTTAGTGAAATGTGTCTAGGCAGGTTCACAACACACACACAAATGTTGCTTATTACACACACAGGAATGCACAGCAGCACAAAAACATGTTTTAGTATGAAAAGTAAAGGATTAGCATGTAAAAAGATTATTAGTTTACATCAGGGCTTCTAAATGTCCGGACTCAAGTCCAGACATTCTGATAATATTCAATCTGGACCCACCTCCATTTCATATTTTAAGACCACTGATTGTGTGTATACAATTAAAAGTGTAGTTCAATACATTGAAAAATGCATGTTAAACTTGTAATCTTGTTAGTTTTTTATGTCTTTTTGGTGTTTGTCCAAAATAAAATCCAAAGGCAATGGTTATCCTGCGAGGCTCTGTTGTCATGACATCTAGTCAGCTTATGACATTTGCCGTAATCGGGTGATACTCTTCACTGCAGGGAGTGTTTGAATGGAAAAAAAAAAAAAGTTCACAAAGAAAATCAATATTGATTGGACGATTGGACAAAGAGGCATGCATTCATTTTGCTCCATTACAGTCAAGTGGCAACCTCCCGCTCTCTCTCGTGAAGCCAAATACGGAAATAACTGAAACTGCAATTCATCGACTCGGCTGGCTCCAGAAACTCCAGATATTCACTGACTGCAATGCTAAACTGGCCAATTTTACAGCTGATAAAAACATGTTTACAACCTGGTACAAAAGATGGTTTTGGTGCATATAGCTAATATTAAACTTGATGACAACAGTGAGGGGGGGGGGTGAATTTTTTAAAACACATCTGTTTCATTTTTATTACGTTATATTAAGTCTGCATAATTAATGGCATGGCCACTTGAGTGACAACTAGGTCTCACTGGTCGCCGACACTTCAGCTGATTCCGGCTGATTAGCTGCTGAACTCGGCATATACATCATATTTTTGTTTTGTTTTATGTGGCTTTAAACAGTCAGTTGCCTTTTGGAATTATTTCCTACAATTATCAGATAACATGGCATGCTGTGTGCACTTTATTGTGCTCATAAACCATTCAAGTTGCCTCCATTTCCTAGGTGAGTGAAATTATATACTTATAAACCATCTCTACAAATCTATTTGTTTTACTTAAGATAATTTATCATTTATAATTTTCTTTAGAACTCTAATGAACTCCAGAATCTGACAGACTGATTTGCTGTAGGCTATAGAACAGTCGTCTAAAACGTTGTCATACAGTGTTATGTCTGGATTTAATAACCTTGCACAGTTTTTTGATATACACTTTATTGATATAGTATACAACCAAGCCCATGTGGTCTGAACACAAACGAGCTGCAGGTAATGAAGTATTAAGTGTTTCTCCCAAAGAAAAGCCCATCTAAGCAAAATACTCGTCTTTAGCTCCACTGACGCTCCGCCTCTTCGCCCTTTTTGGGCACCCCCGGTCGGTGCGATGACACACAAACAAAATGGCAGCGGCTGGCCCCGCCTACTTGTAGCTTCATTTGTGTTCTTCAGAAACCTATGGTTGACATCACGGCTACTACATCCATAATATTTACAATCTATAATTACAGCACAAAATTTGTTGTGAGATAGAGAGTTGAAGCTGCAAAGATGAAATCAAAAATTAGGCAGCTGATGGGATACAGACAGTGGCATTTTTCACATTAGACTGCTGTGTATTTACACTGTTACTTTTAACCTGCCTCTGGTTGTTATTATTATATTTTTTCATAAAAATAGCTTATGTTTAAGTTAAGTTTCATTTTTGCATTTGTTATTGATTTATTTTTAGCAGACCTGTTTCCTTGCTATAAGCTTTACGATTTCAAACAGCGTTCAGCAAATCCATGGCGTGACTGCAACTCTTTGATGATTGATTTAATGCATGTTATGATCAAAACACACCCATAACTCATTAGGAGAATAAGCACAAACCTTTTAGACCATCTGCTGGGCTGTTTTTCTCATCTTAAAAATAGCAAAAGTGGATTCAAATATGCCCTAAGTGCACCTGCGCAGATGTAAAATAAAAACACAGACCATACGCTTATATTGTTAAAATAGAGCCCATCGTGCCATTAGCCCTGGTCATGTGTCCGTCCACTGAGAAGCCATTGAGAAAAAGCTCAGCTGGTGAAAAACTCAGACCAGACTCTCACAGGAACACGAACACTGACATTTTCATTAAAAGGTCAGCGCTCTCCGACTGATATGCTTTTATTTTAAAGTCAGATCATAGCGGCAAACACCATAGATGTGAACTTGAGAGGCTGAAAAGGTCTAATGAGATAAAGGCTAAAACTACCTGCTTACTGGTTGAAACACAAGGTCTCATGCAAAATTGAAGACATTAGTAAACAATCAAACCTCAGTGGTGATATTCCGCCTGCAGCAAGGACGTCTATTTGTAATTGTTTACTGTTTAATTGAAGGAGATTTAAAAAGTGTTGAAAAGTCTTAATTGTGGATAAATAGAACAGTTAACTTGTAAATGAAATTCAGAGTGTTACGCCTCTGTAATTTGACTTAAAAGAAGTCCTCATTTAGAGCCACAAATCTGCAGCTGGAAAATGTTCTCTGAAAAAGGATTAATATAATTTGGTAATCATTTAAATACCAGTAAGGACCCACAGTGTATCTGTTCAGCATAAAATAATTTAAAGTGTAAATTAAATAGCTTATTATTCCTTTCTCTTTTTCCCTCAGGGACATTTCCCTCTTAACTTATTTCCCCCTTCATTCTCTCTAGTATGGGCAGCCATTTCTTTAGAGGATATGAAATTAGAAAAGAACACTTTGCTGTTCTTCAATGAGATGAACATCTCCGTTTTTTAGTTTTACAGGACTGTATAGTATCATCCACTTAGAGAAGGGCAGGGGAGCATGTCTTCATATGCTCAGGATTAAGATTTCAATGCATTTTTCTCATTATAAATGTTTTGATGAATCAGTCATGAGGCATAATAAAATTCAGAGGGAAGTGACTGTTCACAGAAAGCTAAATTAAAAGCTTAAGTGATTGTTCTACCCCAAACAGCTTATTTTTCTAGCCTGTATCTTCAGTGATGTGAAACCTAATTTTGTGAAGCAACTATGGCTGTTGGATGACAATAATTAATCTCTTCATTTTGATGGTCCCCTTGAAATATTCTGAATATGTATACATTCCGACTATAAATGTAGCTTTTCAACTATACTCTCATAAGAGTATTGATAACAAAGCAGAAAATAATTAGAGTTAAGGTAAATAGAATAAGTTAACAAGAAGCAAATTTGCTTCCAGCAGAATGTTTGTTGAGAGACTATAAAACTGTTAACAGATAATAAGCATAAGATTGGCAATGTTTCAGCTCTTGCTCTGTGTAATAGATGTGGTGTTTATCTATGTATTCTTTCACAATTAGAATAATTTGAGTAAAACTAGACATAGATTTAAGAGCAGTGCAGAGCAGTGATGATCCCGATTTAAAATCCTGAATAGCCTAGCAAACATGTTTAACAAGATTAGAAAGGCTCCAATTTGTGTTGCAAAAGATCAAAAGATCATCATTTTAATATTCTATTTTTGTCTTACATATTATTAATATATACTGTTAGCACAACAGCCTGTTTACATTTATTAGATGTAATGGAA
Organism: Danio aesculapii; assembly: GCF_903798145.1. Lineage (NCBI taxonomy): Eukaryota > Metazoa > Chordata > Actinopteri > Cypriniformes > Danionidae > Danio > Danio aesculapii. The sequence continues at coordinate 34,646,118 of NC_079441.1, read as the reverse complement.
ATGAAGCTTTAGTTAGTTAGTGAAAGTCAACCCTGGCTTTCCTGTTCTCTGTTCGCCATGCTGGAGAAGGTCAGACTGCACAAAAGGTGTGCATAGTAGAACCCCTCAATTACAGCTCTCTCAAAGCTCTCATCTGATTGGCTAAAGGGTATGAGTAACCTTCTCACTGCCAGAAAAGTCTAAAAAATACACACACACAAATCCAAGGTGAATCATACGTGAAAGAGGATTTGCATTCCCATTCAGGATGAACTCGCAAATTTTAAACATTACAAACTTTTTGAACTGTTATATATGTGTAAATGGTGTTTTGCATTTGCGAAACGTAATTTGGGAATATGTATTTTTTTTGTGGATGTGAATTACTTATATAATATAAATATTTTGCAATATGAATTTGGGTTAGTGCATGTGAATTTGGTTACATGTGCGCATTTGTATTTTGTATGTGTTACTATTAAGACCCTTCTGACTCCTTAGTCTGCTTAATATCTGGTAATATTTTGTTTTCATGCTACCCCAATAGACATTTCATTGACTTACTAACCCTTAATATTATTATTCATCTAACATCTAGCATTAACCCTAACAGTCTACTAATCATATATAGTTGTTTTGATCTAATCAAATTTAGTTGATAGGTAGTTTCAAAGTTACTTATTTAATTAAAGTACATTATACAATTAATGCATTATATTCAGGGTAACCACGGGCTCTTGAAAAGTCTTAAAATGTCTTGCATTTCAAAAGCTAAATTTTAGTCCTTAAAAAGTCTTAAATCTACTGAAATATTGTGTTGTAGCTCTTAAATATTTTTTTAACAGGTCTTAATTTTTCTTTGTCCATGTATAGCTAATCTGGACATTAACACCCATACAGTCACCATCAATCCATCTCAATATTTTTTTTACAACGTTTATTAAAAAAAAAAAAAAAACATTCAATTACTTTCCTTGCAGTAACATTTGCTTAAAAGTTCTTTTTTATTAAAAAAAAAAATATTTACTGCTGAGGATGCTGACCTGACCTATATTTTTTATTATTAAATTATTATTATTGTTCTAGACTGAAGTAATTGATGGCTATGTTTTGTTCTATTCTTGGTAAGGGTTAAAGGGTTTGTGAATGGATATATTTGAAAATTATTTAAAAAATTTTTTGAAACATAATAATACAATTTTTGAACAAAATTTCACAAAATTGTGAACAAGTGAACAAAATTTCTAACTGGGATATGCAAAAAATCCTTTGCATTTAGCACTGTATAAGTCTACAATTCCATTCATAATGGTCTTAAAAATGTCTTAAAAGTCTTAAATTTAACTTGGTGAAACCTGCAGAAACCCTGATATTAACAACCCTTGTAGACTATATCTAGAAAGTGGCATAAATGAACCAAAGGCAACCATGAGTTGCTTCATGGAACCATCAATGCTAATAAAGAGCCTTTATAATTAAGGTTGAGTTATCTCTGTCTTTAAAAACAAAATCTGAGAAAACGAGATAGGAAACCAACTGCACAAACTTTATTTAGACTTTAGCCTGAGTTACTGTAACACAAGTGTTTGGTGTTGGGTGACTGAGTGAAACAAACAGATACACACAGACAGTGAGGCTTCAGACTGTTTGGGCTAGATATTAGATGTGTATGTGTGTGTTTATGAATGTGTACGACGATTTGGTCCTGACAGCTGCGCGGGCCCCCGTAATGTCTCCTCTTGGTGGAGGCCAAGGCCCCTGTCCTGCTGTCAGTGAACCTATCAGCTTTCATGGATCATCTCTTATCTGCTGAATCTGGCACTGACCATGGTTCACACACTGCACAAATACAGCTTTTCCCTGCATCGCAGTCTTCATTGCTGCCATGTAATACATGCAAACCCAAAAAACTGTTTGAATAAAGAAAGAAAATCAGAAACGGAGAATGGAAATGAAGTGATAATTCTGTGGAACAGAGACGTCCTATACTGCCAGTCAGTGTATATGTATGTGTTTGTGCGTGTGTATTTTGTCTGTTTAGACAGATGCACAGACCCATCTCTGGGATTCTGTCAGTGATCAAAGTGAGTGTTGATGTGGAACAGATTCATGGGCCATGTCTTATCAGCTTGTGCTTCAGCCCCCATCCATCAGGCCCAGCTCTGCACCCTTTCCCCCCACCCTGACAGCACCCTAAACAGGCAGCATTAATCACCACACATCCCTCAATCCGCACCCTCCTCCGCCCAGGCCAGGTGTCCTCCCCTGGGGAGATTGGACAGGCTTGGCCTCAGAGGATGGATGAGGACAGGGTTCGGTATCAGCGGAGCCTCAAAGAGAGAGCACTGGTGTGAGGTTTTGGGGTCGAGGGCATGTGTCAGCTCCTACGTGAAAAGTGTCAGTATGGCTGGAATTAACATGTGCAGACATAAAGATACGCACATTCACGATTGCTCTTCCTCTTCAGTTTATGAATCCAAAATATAGACATTTCATTACATGTAAGCTTTCTTCCTGCCTGATGAAGCTGTTGACTAAGAGTGAGGGAGCACTAGAATGATAAACTGACTGAAAAGTTTTCTGAGAGTGAACCAGACAAACATCTGTTTGCAACTTGTGCTGATAGTATGGTTATCTCATTCTTAACCTACTGGACTGGTGTCAGTTTCAAACAAACAAGTATCAGTCTCTGGTGTCTGTGATTTGCCATAATGCAGAAGCCAGATGTGAGCGAATAGTTAATCAGCATAATTTTCATTTTTCAAATCATTCATTTGAAATAGAATTTAAACCACACTTACTTGCTTATTAATTAGCTTGTTTCATCGTTTGATTTTTTAAACAATAGCACTGCCATTTTTTTATCAATTTACGTCCTTTATGAATAGGAGTACTAATTTAGTTTTAAGTGACTTCAATTTCCAGCATACAGTACCTGACGATTTAATAAAACTGAAACAAAAAAGGAACTCTGAATTTGTTTGGTGCTTATGGAAATACACTACCTGACAAAAGTCTTGTCGTCGATCACAGTTGTATGAGCAACAAATAATAACTTTGACTTCTAGTTGATGATTTGCAAAAATGGCAGAAGGTGGACTTCTCCAATGAATCATCTGTTAAACTGCATCCCAATCATCACAAATACTGCAGAAGACCTGTTGGAACCCACTTGGACCTAAGATCCTCACAGAAATCAGTCATGTTTGGTGAATAAAAAATCATGTTTGGGGTTACATTCAGTATAGGGGCCTGCGAGAGATCTGCAGAGTGGATGGCAACATCAACAGCCTGAGGTATTAAGACATTTGTGCTGCCCATTAGATTACAAACCACAGGAGAGGGCAAATTCTTCAGCAGGATATCGCTCATAATACTTTAGCATCCACATTAAAGTTCCTGAAAGCAAAGAAGGTCAAGGTGCCCAGTCACCAGACATAAACATTATTGAGCATGTTTGGGGTAAGATGAAGGAGGAGGCATTGAAGATGAATCCAAAGAACTCTGGAGTCCTGCATGAACGCTTTCTTTGCCATTCCAGATGACTTTATTAATAAGTTATTTGAGTCATTGCAGAGATGTATGGATGCAGTTCTAAGCCCATGGGAGTCATACGCAATATTAATTCTTCCTCCACTGCACCATGACTTTATATTCTATACTGGACATTATTTCTGTAAGTGACAAGACTTTTGTCTAAGCAAAGTCAGACTTTACTATCCTAATTAAATTATAAAAAAAATCAAGGCTTGATCATATTTTGTTTTGGTAAAATAAGTGTAATCTAGAGGCCTTTGCCTTTCATATAAGCCACTTCTGATACCAAATGATCAACTAGAAGTCAAGTTATTATTTGTAGTTCCTAAAACATCAATAGGCAACAAAATTTTTGTCAGGTAGTGTATTTATAATAAACTCCCATTTGGATATCTGCTGTCCCTCTACACTGCTCATGTCTCCTTCTCCTTCCTTTTCTCTTCACATCAAGCTCTGTGATGTCTTACATCACATTAAAACTGATGCACCCTTCATCTGAATCTACATCTGGTGTGATTTACACTGCGATTCTCCTAGATTATCATCACTCTCTCTTTCATGGCAGACTTATTTATAATATTCACACAAGTTGGGTCTCACCGCTCAGGTGTGTTAAGACTCGACTCTAAAAGCCACATCACCCCTTATGCCTCCACCATGCATGAAAATGGAATTGAAATATAACTACGCCTCACTGACCAGGTCAAGAACCTAATTTCCGTCCGACTCCAAAAGGGGTAATTTGACTTGAGGAAATGTTTGTAGATGTATGTGTGAGCGAGAGAGAGAGGGAGCTGGACGTGTGTGAAGCAGACGTAAGGGTGATCAACCTGAGCCCTCTGTATTTATGATGCACTTTTGTGAATACATTACAGCTGTCATGATGAAATAAGTGACATACTTACACACCGCTCGGCCTCTCCGAGGAGGAGAACAGAAGGAGGGGGGAAGGGGAGATAAGAGAGGAGGTAATTAATACATTCATCTTTTTTACGATATCATTTTTCAGACGTATATGATCACAATGTAAATTAGAAGTAAGGAGGGACCAGAGGAGAAATGGAATTCATTTGCAGCAGGTCAATCGGCCGACAATGGGCGGCAGGAGAGGCCAGAGGTAATTTATTGAGCCGTTTGCAGCCTCCGTTTACCCACTCGCTCTCTCTCTCTCTCTCTCTCTCTCTCTCTCTCTATTTCCTTCTGTGCATGCCGCTCTTCTTTCAGTCTTTCAGTCCCAGATGTTGATGTTCTCCTCTGGAGATAAGACTGAACGTGCTCAAATGAGCTTCATTTAGCCCAGACGAGTGAAAAAGAGAAAGCCGAAAAAGCAAACACGGCTCTCTGATGGCTTCTAATGGCATTCTATGGATTATTGATTTTTGATTTGCTTTTCTGCGCGTGGCAGGAGCCCTGTTTTAGCGGCACCATTACCTCCATAACGATTAGAGACAAAAAGTTAATTATGTAATTATAGAGGCAATATCGGGGCGGCCTGCCTGGCTCTTCCCAGGTCCTTTTAAACATTATCTCCTGCGTGCACATCGGAACAGACGGAATGTGAGACTCGGAGATTAACGCCTTGGAAAGCAGATGCAGTATTTAATTCTCCCTGAACCACGACAGCCTGGGAAACCATTAACCAATCATAACATTCGCCCATTTCAGACTCAACAGAAAGAGAGAGAGCACGCGCCGCTGCCAAGCTTTTTCAGTTTTTATTGACTGTAACGGCTCCCCCCGCCTGCAGGCACAGATGAATAAAATGGTTAAATGGGGTCCTGCAATCTGTCAGAGAATGAAAAGTTGGAGTGGGTGAAATGAAGTAAAGAGGAAACGTAAAACGGCAGGCGGGCGGCAGAGATGCGCCGGCTCTGATATGACTCGCCCTCGGAGAGGAAGCTGAATAAACACAGAGCCTTAGAGATTCATCCAGATCGGTCTGATGTTTTTCCACATCTGTGGCCATTCTGCACGCGCTGGAAATGATTTTTTTACCCTCAGGTGATGCTGATAAGAAACACTATGTATAGAAGTTTCTAAACCAAATCTGTTTTGGAAGAATTGAAACACTGGAGGTCGTGCGCCTTTGTTTACCGTCACAGGACTCATCCGTCTAAGCCCTTGACCATGATACATGCAAACACGCATGCAGAGTGAAAATGAGTGAAAATTCACAGGCAAAGATGCATGTGTTATAATTTATCTCTGCTATTAATGTGGTCAAAGGGGAATATTTATTTAATGTAACAGGCTGAAGATGGTGCTAATGGCCCTTGAGAGAGGTCAGGATGTCACAGGCTTATATTAACAAGCACTTTAGGTCGAGACTGATTAATTGGCAAATTCATTAGGTTAGTGGAACCACCAAGGCGGAGAACGTATGTGTGTGTTTTGGCATGGAGTCTACAATTAGCACACTTGACAATAAGCGTGTCATTTTTCAGCGACAGTCTAAAGAGCACTTAAGATCTCAACAGCCACCAAATTACATTCAGTATTGATACATTATCCTGAATGGGTGAATCTTGCGGAATGCAGAATATATTTTTGTGGTGGATTCAGAAATTGCAATGAGGGGAAAAATAGGACACTATTGGTGCTTTAGTACATTGGTATTTTTTCCTGAGAAATTGTTTATTAGTTCATTCTTCATATATACTCATCAGCCACTTTCTTAGGTACACCTTACTAGTACTAGTAGTAGTAGTGACATAGATTCAACAAGGTACTGAAAATATTCTCTAGAGATTTTGGTGCATATTGATGTGATAGTATCACACAGATGCTGCAGATTTGTCGGCTGCACATCCGTGATGTGAATGTCCTGTTCCATCACATCCCAAAGGTGCTCTATTGGATTGAGATCTGGTGACTGTGGAGGCCATTTGAGTACAGTGAACTCATTGTCATGTTCAAGAAACCAGTCTGAGATGATTTGCGCGTCATGACATGCAATGTCATCCTGCTGGAGGTAGCCATCAGAAAATGGGCAAAATGTGTCGTCATAAAGGGATGGACATGATCAGCAACAATACTCAGGTAGGCTGTGGCATTGACACGATGCTCAATTGGTACTAATGGGCCCAAAGTGTGCCAAGAAAATATCCCCCACACCATTAAACCAGCAGCCTGAACCATTGCTACAAGGCAGGATGGATCTCTGCTTTCATGTTGTTGATGCCAAATTCTGACCCTACCATCCGAATGTCACCGCAGAAATCGAGACTCGTCAGACCAGGAAACATTTTTCCATTGTTCTAATGTCCAATTTTGGTTCTAGCCTTGGTTCTAGCGAATTCTAGCCTCAGTTTCCTGTTCTTAGCTGACAGGAATGGCACCCAGTGAGGTCTTCTGCTGCTGTAGCCTATCCATCTCAAGGTTTGATGTGTTGTGTGTTCAGAGATACTCTTCTGCATTCCTCAGTTGTAACGAGTGGCTATTTGAGTTACTGTTGCATTTCTATCAACTCAAACCAGTTTGGCCATTCTCCTCTGTCCTCTGGCATCAACAAGGCATTTTCGCACACAGAACTGCCGCTCACTGGATATTTTCTTCTTTTAGGACCATTCTCTGTAAACCCTAAAGATGGTTGTGCGTGAAAATCCCAGTAGATCAGCAGTTTCTGAAATACTCAGAGCAGCCTGTCTGGCATCAACAACCATGCCACATTCAAAGTCATTTGCATCACATTTCTTCCCCATTCTGATGCTCGGTTTGAACTGCAGCAGATCGTCCTGACCATGTCTACATGCCTAAATGTATTAAGTTGCTGTCATGTGATTGGCTGATTAGAAATTTGAGTTAACAAGCAGTTGTACCTAAAAAGTGGCCAGTATCTTGGTATTATACAAGCATACAGCAGCTTGTTTGTACTTGTGGAAGTAGAGATGTTATCAAAATCCCAAAATCAATGCCCATTATCAGATAATCTGTGATGAACATCACTGATAGACAAGACAAGATATGTTTTCTCAGATTGACAAAAGCAGAAAATCTGGGATGAAATTGGGAATAATTCTGTTCTTGAATGTAAATCAAAGTTATTCAACAGGCAGTGGCATTCTGCAAATGACAAACCCTTGTTCAGTTAGTGTATATGTGTGTGTATATATATATATATATATATATATATATATATATATATATATATATATATATATATATATATATATATACACACTTTAAACTATTCATAATATCTGACATCTAATTGCTGTGATGCTGCAACAAAGTTGCAATATTTTCTATCCAATATGATATGCCGTCCTTGCTCTTACATCAGTCCAGGGGTTTCAGCCTCTCTTTTGTCACCTCCTCTCTCTTCCTTGTGACAACTTCCTGTAGCACTCCATCAAATTGGGCTGAGCCGGCCGCATTGTCTGACACATCCTGACACATTGAGAGCTAATTACACAACAAATAATTAACCTGACAACATGGCACAGAAACAATGACACACTCTCAAGATGGCTGTCTCAGGCCTTGATGGATGGCTTAAAATAGATCTATCTGCTGAAAATGACCTCCCACGTACACTGCCGAAATCCACGTTGACATACTGAAGCTATCACAAGCAAATTATGCGTTATTTTGGGTATAAACTGTCTACTCACTGACATAATGACATGTAAATAAATACACATGCACACACTGAAGGTTATTCATTATATGCGCTCCCTCAATACTCGTGAAGAGGGCAACTTTAGAAAGCAGAAATTCAATTGTCTGGATGAAAGAGAGGGATTCCCACTCTTGTCGATTTGGAAGGCTGCAGAGGGCTGGAGGAAAAGGATGGGAAAATTAATGACTACAATGGAGTCTTCGCATTTTTCTTACTGCTAAAAAATACCACAAAGGACAAGGCCAGTGACAAGCCCTATTATTTGGTTATGCTTGCAAAGAAGCGACAGCTCCTGCTGAGAAGAGGTGACCTGGAGAGGGGGATCTATAGGAGGGGGGCTCGGGGGCCCCGGGTGTCAAGAGGGCCAGTGAAACGGTGGCTGATGAGTACAGGTCTGCCCCCCTTCCTTTGTAGCCACGTCGCGTGGAGCTACCAGGCCGTCAACACAAAGACAAATTATCGCGGGGGGAATTTCACAGCCAAGGAAGACCTGTCATCCACTAAAGCATAATGTCATCCACTAAAGCATCTCCCTCTCTGTGCCTATGTATACTTTGCTCTCTAGTTACTTTAAAGCACTCGTTGTTGTTGAGAGCACAAGAGAGAAAGAAGAAAGAAGAGACGAGTGTGAGAGGAAAATCATTGTGTCGTATCTTCTAGCCGTAGTCAGTTTTGTGATGCACAGAAGAAAAGCAGCAGTGAGGGAGACACCAACACACCAATGTGGAATACGCACAACTAAAAAGTTACAAGATAGCAAATATAGTAAATATTACAAATATAATACAGTAATATAGTAAATAGAACTTTTTTTCCCCTCCCAAAGCCACAGCAACTTACACAATTCCCTTATTAGAAAAAAAATATTAGGAAAAGGCTTATTTACATTTTTTTTTAGCAAAACACCAAATCCATCAATGATTTACTGGTGGGACAACTGAAAAAGGGCTTGCTAATGTTACAAATCATACTTGTAAGCTCCTTTTACTCGTCCTTTTCCTGAAGGTGTAAAGATTGCTTCCTGAACCTCTAGATTGCATTTTATTAAGCAGAATTGAAGTGCTTCATGATAACTGTCGTATATATTACGATCAATCACATGCAAAACAAAAGTTTGTAGTTACATAATGTTCGTGTGTGTGTGCGTGTGCGTGTGTGTGTGTGTGTTTATTATGTGTAAATACTGTAAATGTATGCATGCATATATTTGATGTTTTTATGTTTTTTATTTGTATTTATATATAAAATACATACAACAAATTATATATTTAAATGTACATATCTATGTAAATGTTTTGGTTGTGTATTCATGTATGTTATGGTTTTGTATTTATGTTCTTGTTTGTGTTTAAATGTACACAATATATATATAACACACACATATTATGTAAAAACAACTTTTATTTTTAGATTTTTATGTTATGTATGAACGATATATACAAATATGTGTATAAATCAAATTTTAGACTATTTTAGATAATAATAATAATAATAATAATTTTAGATAAATTATTATATTATATTATGTATACATTTTAATAAACTATTTTTAGTCACAGCAATCTAATCACTAATTAGTCTAAGCACTTGTGATTTTCTAATAAATAAATAAATAAATAGATAGATAGATGGATGGATGGATGGATGGATGGATGGATGGATGGATGGATGGATGGATGGATGGATGGATGGATGGATGGATGGATGGATGGATGGATGGATGGATGGATGGATGGATGGATGGATAGATAGATAGATAGATAGATAGATAGATAGATAGATAGATAGATAGATAGATAGATAGATAGATAGATAGATAGATAGATAGATAGATAGACAAATAAATAAGTAAAAACATGCAATAGTCTAAATGACAATATTTCTATTTAACATTTGAAAGAAATGTCATCAGTTCTTTGTTAAATAAAAGTAATATTACATTACATTATTCAAATAGCTAATTTATCCAGGGAAATAAGGTAAAATGTTCTATGCATTGGCAAGGATTTATTAGCTGAAATAGCATCAAGATTTGTTGCAGCAATATCATATAACTTTTTAAAATAAATTAAATTAAATTACACACTTTTTTCATTTATATACTTTTCTGACATTCATTCATTCATTTTCTTTTTCAGCTTAGTTCCTTTATTAATCTGGGGTCGCTACAGCAGAATGAACCGCCAACTTATCCAGCATATGTTTTACGCAGCGGATGCCCTTCCAGCTGCAACCCATCACTAGGAAACATCCATACACACTCAATCATACACATACACTACGGACTATTTAGCTTACCCAATTCACCTATAGCAAATGTTTTTGGACTTGTGGAGGAAACCGGAGCACCCGGAGGAAACATGCAAACTCCACACAGAAATGGCAACTGATCCAGCCGAGGCTTGAACCAGTGACCTTCTTGCTGTGAGGCGATTGTGCTACTCACTGCACCACCGTGCTGCCCATGTGAATATATATGATTTGTCATTTTTTAAACTTGTTTTTAAATTGTTATCAACCATGCAAAACACATTGAACCAAGTCATTGTTGAGGAATATTGTTTTTACCATTGTTGATAACCATGTTTACTAAAAACACAATAAACAAAAACAAAAAAAGTCATTCTGTCCAATCCTTTTAAAAATGAAGATATAGGCATTGTCCTATTGTAAGTAACCTTCTCCTTTTTATACCCATGTCATTTTACAAATTTTTGTTCATAAAATGAAAACAAACCTGTATAAACACACACGCATGCACGCTGTATTCTTCTTTGCACCAATCACTAATCTGCCGTATATGTGGTTGAACATCTATCTACCGGATATGCAGTTGACCCATTCAAGCTAGCGAACTCACTGATATAATTGTAGAGTGGTGGCCAATGTTATTAACATAACAGGAGCTTTATTGTCCATATCAGAATAATGGCATCATAACTCTTGACTGCATAATAGCTTTGAATCATGTTCAGCATTTTACAGCCGAATGTCTTACAACTGGCTCTAATTCCACATACGTGCATGTATCCAAACAACATTTCTAATAAAAGGAACAATGAAGCTTTGAGCTGCCCTTAGAAATAGACAGCTGCTATTGTGGTCCAAGATATCGTTTCAATCGCATCAATATGACAGGGCCTTTTAAACTCATCCTCAAGAGAACAAAGACTTCAGGTCCTTAACAAATGTATGGGGGGGATGCCAAACCCTCATGCTTCGATTTCATTCTTTCTTTCGCCCATTTTCTTTCTCTCGTTTTTCGCTCCCTCAAGCAGGGGCATGAACTTGGTTGGGCCTGACGTACCCCACCCATCCCGAATACCACATTTAGAGCACACTGTCACAATTGGCTGAATAATCTCACCCCCTGTCACTGGGACCTCACATTCACATATAAACCAATCCAACAATACCCACACTGAGCAAAGATAGCTGGATAATGCACAGAGACATGGAGAAAGAGAGAGAGAGAGAGAGAGAGCAGGACAAGTGTTGTAACTTTTCTCATGTCAGTTTCTCCTCGGGGGGAAGCCGGAGAGATGGTGGGGAGGGGGGTGTGTCTTTTAAAGACACTGCTTTGAACCGAATTCATGGCCTATTTGCATAAGCAGATTTGGGCTGAGTGAATGGCTGAAGCTCTGTGTCTGGTCATTAATATGCGAGCTAATTCAGTCCAATGTAAGCCCATTGAGAGCGTACTAAAGGCCAGTTATCCGAGCCCTATTGTTTAGGGTCTAAACCTGCTCCAGCAGTTGTTACAAATTACATACTTAATTGATTTAAAATCTGCCATAAACCACACAATCAGTCGGGAAGCCGTATTATTGGCTGATGAGAAATTTAAAGAACGAGCGCGCCTTTTGACTGGTGTGTGAGTGTGTGTTGTGTGGATTAAAACAACATGGTAACTGCATGTGGAACTGCGACAGACATGCAACCTCTAAAGTGGAAGATTGGGTAGAAGTGAAAGGGCACAGCACAGCATATGTTCACAAGTTGTTTTCACACAAAAGCCCACACAAAAGCTTCTGCATTTAATCTCGATGAGACAGCTGGACAGAATCACTATCATTCCTTCTTCCTTTGCAATACAATAATCTGGAAAAAAGACAATTGTTTGCTTGATTGATTTGAGATGTTATACAAAACAGTGGTTACATTTGTTGCTGTCATCACTTTCTTCGGTTGTGAAAACTTTTGGCCTTGTTGACTTTGAGACCTCTTTAAAAGACACTTTAACACTCTAAGTTACTTTAAACAATATGTACAGTATACTAACTGATTGTTTTTTCTTACAGTGATGAACATATCCACTACAATTTGGTGTAAATTGCATTATTATATTATATAAATATTAATAATAATTATATGAATTAAAAATAGAAAGCCTGAGTCATTTTATTTATTTGCTTTTGATTGCTATAGCCAATTTTCAGTGCATTTTATGTATTATAAATACACATTTTAACTTCTTTGACACAACTTTTCAATGTCAAACCTATAAAAAAAAGTTCTGTATGCAATTTATCTTTACTTTAATTTTGGTTTAGTTTTCGCACATCTTGGATCCTATCATACAACCGGCGCAATAAGGACATGTTGCTATTTTCAGACCAGTGCAACCTTAATTTTCCTGTTTTCCGCCACGTTGTTTGAATAGTAAATCCTTTTGCACTACTTTGTGAACTCATTGGTGTTCCAGTCTAGAAAAGAGGTGTGTTATGACTATAGGTGGGCATAGATTATTTTTTTTAATCTAGATTAATTTCTAGATTAATCTAGATTAAAATAGCTCATTTGAATTTTGCCGAAGACATTCAGAATATGTGTGCTACCTAAATAATAAATCTTTGAGAACGGGTTTCTCGAGCCAGGTGGAGCATTAGACCAGGGGCTCATCTCCTATTTTCAAAATGCATCATAAACTGCTTGAGCAACTGTTCTACTATGATAATTGGTGATGAAAATAAATTATATTTAATAAGACGTACTTGTGTTTACTAACTGTTTATTCATACTACATACAGAAAATGCTGCTTCTCAATAGCAAGTTCACAGAGCCCTGACGGTGTGTCAAACATTGAGTATGTTTACATGGGCAACAATAAATTAATACGATTTTAATATGATTAAAACAATACTCTGATTAAGAGTCTACCATGTAAACAGCGATTTTTGATTACCTTAATGCGACTAAAGTAATAACTGAACTAAACAGAAATGGAACTAAGACATGTGGAGTATGCAGATATTAGTGGCATTACTGAAGTAAACACTGCAATCAAACTATTACCGTCATGTAGGACTTTTCACCATATTTTCCGACAAGATCCAAGACACAGGCGGCTGTCAGTAAAGGACCACACACAAAACACACACACACAAAACATGCACAAACACGCACACACACACACCGCAAAATGCGGAAGTTTTTTTTCTTAACGTTTGGCGCGCGTTATTACATTCTATAACACTTTCACCAGTTCTTGCTCCTTATTTGCGTCTAATACCCCAGTTTGTCACGACGGCATGACTGAAATATTCATGAGTGAAAGTTAAACTGCCGAACTGCAGCTAAAGTCAGGCGTCCTGCTGATTTGATTCAGAAGTGCACTTTTTTGTCATACGGTTCACCGGTCAGGTATACATCTGCACTAAAATATCAAGCTGAAAGTCCTCATAGCGTGCATAGAATAGACCCAGCTCCCAACTCAACTTTGAGAATAGATTATCAAATCGCGCGATAAGAGTCTCGCATTAACGTAGCACGTTAACGCCGATAACGGCCCAGCACTCGTTATGATGCATTGTTGGCGCGTTGCTATTTTGAGGAACTAAAATAGACTGTGCAATAGACCAGCTGAAAGCAGGTCTAAAGCCCAGCGCAGAGCGTGTTAGTTAGCGACTCGCTTACACATTGCTTAAAAAAATGCTGGATGTACAGCAATACGCAAATATCTTTACAAATGAAAAAGAATTAAATGAATAAAATATTATAACTAAATTAAAAGAAAATTTTTTACATAAATATAAAAACCACTGCCTCCATGCCTTCTTCATCTCAGGGGGCTTTTTTTAGTTTATTCATGACAACTTGCTTTGTATAATGTTATTATTAGTAGTATTATTTATTATGTGCATATTTATAATTGTTTTATTAAAACAAGCTTAGATTTGTCTACCTGTCAGGTTTTAGACCATATGGGGCATAGGACGTGTGTTTGGATATAACTCAGTTTTTTGACCACACTTCGTTATTATTGTTCATTTATTTGTTTGCTAGAAATTTAGAACAGAATTTAGAAATAGTTTTGAAACAAATCTTTGTGCTCGGTGAAGTGCATAAAACACCATTTCCTTATCTACGAAAGAGAGAAAGAGAAAGTGAAGGTAAAGGCTGATTGGAGGAGGGTAGTTCTTTATTCTCGCGCTGCAGATGCTCTGTTTAACTGTTTTCTCGCTAGTGAAGCGTTCAGTTTCTCTTCTTACAAAGTCCGCCATGTAAATAGCAAATGCGCCATGGCGTGACGCAACTGACTCTTAAAGGGAATGGAAGATGAGCCTCTGATTTATTTATTCTCAAAACACACCCAGAACCCAGCACAACCCTGTGCACCGTGGTGCAGAGTATATTTTTCCATCCTTAAAATAGCAAAAGTGGATTCGCACATGGCATTGATGCTTTTGCGCCATGAGCTTTAGACTTTGTGCCTAGAACGTTAAAATAGAGCCCCAAATGTTTTTGTGAAATCTGTTTAGTTGTTATTATGAAAGCCAATGCCAGTGCCTCAAGTTTAAGAAACAGCTATATCCTGAGTTTCTCTAGTTTCTTTACTTGAATTCTTCCATTTGTCCATTCTCTTAGCAGTTGCACTAATTTACATGAACCTCATGTAAAAGAAGTGTTTAATCGTGTTTGAGACTCCTAGTGTGTTAGTATGTGTTAGTGTGTGTGCATACTCTATATAATAGAGAAAGAGAAAATGTGTTTTGTGTGAAAAAAAGTGTGTGTGTGCGTGCAAAAGAGAGAAAGAGAGCGAAAGTGTGTGTCATGTTGGGCAAGAAAACACGCTCAGTCAGATGTAATCTTGTTTAATGTACCTCTGCTCTACTGAGAGCTCTAAGCCCTTCGCGTGTGAGTAGTATTAGTGTGCAATCTCTCTCTCTTTCTCTCACTCCCATTCTTGCCCACTCTCTCTTTTGTCCCGCTGACCCCCTGCTTCAGCCACAGCCATTGTAAACCTCTGTCTAACCCGTGTGTGTAGGGGCCAACTTCGTTCCTTACCCTTTTCTCCCCTCTCTCTAGCCCAGATACGGCACATCAAAGCCAGAAGAGACACTCTTTGTGCTTACTGCTCCCTTGACTCTCAACATGTGGTTTTGAAGGCTAGAAACATCGGCCCCTTTTAACCCATTCTGAGGAGATTAGGCAGCGCCTTCAGTTGAGCATTAGGGAAACTATAGTAACCAATAAGCCGTATGTCCGTGAATGGAAACTATGTATCTTGTCAGAGAGGAGCTGTCGGGACATCACGATCCCAGACAAGTTCCTCTGCGGGGCTTTGGCACCCTTGACAGGGGCCCCTTCTTTTCAGGCCGACACAAAGTGACACACCAGAACCCCCCTCTTCACCCCTGCTCTGCAGCGGACGCGCTCCTAATGGTAATTTAAATTCGACAGAAACAGCAGAAGGGGGGGAAAAGTTGTTTTCAGCAGAGGCACAAGCATTTAATTATCGCAGGCCAACATTTTTTGGCTTGTTTATGCTTGTGTCTTGCCCACAACTGCGAGAGCGAAAGCTGTGCTGAGATGCAAACCAAAGAGGGGCTAAAAAAAGCTGTCGGATGGATGACCCGTGGTCCGTGTGAGGAGACTTGGGAAATAAAGCCTGCTTTAAACTGTGTGTTTTTCAGAGGAGGAGCATGTGTGTGTATGTATCTTGCGGTGATGGGAAAGGATGGGAACAGGCCAAGCTACTCTGCTGGCTCAGGCTTCATTAAGAGGTGTAAACAGATCTCGGCAGGGCCTGGTTGTGCACTTGCACTCACAGGGCATACTGTATATACCCTGGCATGGCAAGGAGCACAGATACCCATTCCCACCAAGTCATACACTCTCCCTTACACAGACACACTGGGTAGGCCTAACGGTAGGCCCCAATCAGATGCTGGCTTCTCTGTAAGCCTTGTGTGAGCTAAAGGCTCCAAGCAGTGGCAACTCATTAAAACCGAGATCCTGGAGCAACTGTCGCGCCACTAGCAACTGGAAGCAACCTTTTCCATGCTCAGAGCAGACCAGAATCCCAGACCCAAAGAGCCTGACACATTACAGCCCACACATGCAGGGATCAGGTCTTTCTAAACAGCATGATGTACACTTGACATACTTCACCTAAACACTGCCATATGCTTAACGCTGTTTGCAAAGAAACTGTGTATGCCTTGTTTGTAATGTTTTTTTTTTTTTTAGGGATGAACAAGATATTGGAAACAAATCATATGTGTTAATGCAATGGCCATATATTTTGTAGGTAGTTTATATCTACCATAAACTTAGACTACTTCAGCTACTACGACCCCCACTGCTAGAATCAGCTTCCAGAAATGATCAGATGTGCTCCAACATTAGACACGTTCAAATCAAGACTGAAAACACATCTGTTTAGCTGTGCCTTTACTAAATGAGCACTGTGCTAAGTCCGACAGATCGCACTATTATGTCTTTATTTTCTTTTTAATTCTTTTCTAACCTGTTTTAACACATTTGAATCTGTTTTAATCACCTTTATTGTTTGTTTTTATTTTCTTATATGTGTCTCCTTTATGTAAAGCACTTTGATATGCCACTGTGTATGAAATGTGCTATATAAATACACTTGCCTTGCCTTGCCTATCTAGTATGTTCTATAACAACATTTGGACATAATAGATAAAGTATTAAAATCTGTAGACTTATGAGAGTTCTCTTTAGGCATTTTTTTTATTTTAACTTTCCAACTACATGCCAGTTAGCAGTCATAACAGTTTAATAGGTTTTCTGCTTAAAATATTTGCTGCAACTTTGATTCTCCACATGCATTGTCACAATCACCAACGATCCAGGCTTGTAAATCACTGGGAATCATTCACTTTCACACAGGACTACAAATCTGTCAGCATGTGGACTACAAATCCTGTCATGCACCACACACTCACACCTGTTCCGGTTTTCCTGCTGATTGCTAACACATAGCTGAAGCTGTTTAGAATTGATTACATGGCTTTTAAAAGCAGTACAGACACACACACACACACACACACACACCAGTTGCTGAGTCTTGTTTATCTGTTTGTGAACTTCACGACGCATTTGCCTTGCCTTGCCAGACCCTTGCTTTGTTGAATTGTTTATTCATGTCTGCTGCCTGCCTTTTGACCATCTGCCTGTTTACCGAACACGAGTCTGGATTTCCAGTATTCATCTGTTTGCGCCCATGGTTGACTTTTGCTTGCCTGACCATTCTCCTAAAAACACTGCATTTGGATCCTCAATTCCATTGTCAGTGTCCATCACATTACATACATTATCTAACTATACTGTAAGTACTTTGCAAGTACTTGTTCTACTTACCTCACAATCTATTAATAATTTACTAATGCTCTAATGAGAGTTGGTTGACGTGTAGTAGCTGAAGTGCTTGTTTAGCCAACAAAGCATCTAATGGGAACTGTCAAATAAAATGTAACCTAGAATTTTAATATCAACGATGCTTTGCTTATCGGCCATAACAAGCAAACAATGTTCAAAATTTGTTTTGAGTGTATTTTCATGCTATCAAGAAATGCTCACTGATAAAGGGATGCTGATAAAGGGATGCTGTATCATCAGTCAGGAGCTTGGCCCAGTTTTACGTGGCTTTGGGAACCTTCTGGAGCGTTCTTTGGGGTGACTGCTCCTCCACATGGGTCAGTCTGAGGCTGACCCGTATTCTAAACCGGGCTACTGGCAGCCAGCCTGCTTCCGTCTGTTGGGCATATTGGGCCGTTTAGTGGGGTGCTTGTGAAGATCAAATGGGTTAAGATGGTCCTTCTCCGTCTGTTGGGAGAAAAAGAACATCAAAAAGGTGTAAATTTCACTTCCCCACTTTTGATTAAGTCAAGCATGAAAAGAAATGTAATACTCTCGAGTGGCAAAGGCTCTACACTATTGATGCAGTTACTTCTGCTTGAGAGGAGCCAGTGAGCCTGCAGGGAGTGGAGCTGAGGCTGGGCCGGGTAAAGACACGGCCAGATGGAGGGCTTTCTCTGCTTCTGAAAGGAGGCTTAAGAGCTCCCTTCCTCAATCCCTCTCTATACTGCCTGGGTGCTGTCCCAGTCCTGCTTGCCCCTCTTAACCCCACAAGCTCTCTCTCCCCTTCTTTCTCGCTTTCTCTCTTTCGCTCAGTGGCTTCTACCATATGGGCTTGTTTAAAAACTCCAACAGCTTGCTAAACACAAGCACAACAACACAGTATTCATAACTTGTGCTATCCAACAGAGACCTCTTCTATTCTAATCACACACACGCACACACACACACACACACTCAAACTTATTTTCCTCACAGCACCATTGACATTTAAAATGACATTGTTAATTAGTAAAATCATTTGTTTTAAATATATTATAATGTATATAAACATTTGCACACATTTATTTGCATTTATATATTCATGTATATACATGTATATGTGTGTGTATATATAATCAGTTATATACATTTACAAAACAAAATTTCAGCAAATTACGCAGATATCCTTATTCAAGTATGAACAAATTTAAAAGACGTTTCTTCCACTTATAGGCCTTTTACTTATATATACACTGTGAAACCCAACAGTCAACTTATCAAATAAAATGAGTGTAGTTAACTCAAAATTGACTGAAAGTTAATTCTACTCATTTGAAAAGAGTTTTGAACTCAGTTAAAAGTAATGGGTTAATTACTTCAATTTAAATGGAGTAAGTTCACAGTACTCATATAGAATAATTTCTTTTTAACTCAAATGGTTTGTAGCAATTGGTTTCTTTAAACAGTTTGAGTTGCCTTAACTTATTGGGTTTTACAGTACTCAGCTGGTTTGAGTTCTTTTCATTTGTTGTGTTTTACTGTGCTCAAATTGCTTCGTTTACTCAAATGGATTAAGTTCACAGTACTCATTAGGATTAGTTTTTGAATTGAAATGGTTTGTTGCAATCGGCTTCCTCAAATGGCTTGAATTACATTAACTTTTGGGGTTTTGCAGTATATATATATATATATATATATATATATATATATATATATATATATATATATATATATATATATATATACATACAGTTGAAGTCAGAATTATTAGCTCCTTTTTATTTTTTTTTTTTCATTTTTAAAAATTTCCTAAATGATGTTTAACAGAGCAAGGAAATTTCCACAGTATGTCTGATAATGTTTTTTTCTTCTGGAGAAAGTCTTATTTGTTTTATTTCGGCTAGAATGAAAGCAGTTTTTAATTTTTAATTAATTAAATTAATTAAATTATTAGCCCCTTTAAGCTACATTTGTTTTCGATAGTCTACAGAACAAACCATCGTTTTACAATAACTTGCTTAATTACCATAACCTGCCTAGTTAACCTAATTAACCTAGTTAAGCCTTTAAATGTCACTTTAAGCTGTATAAAAGTGTCTTGAAAAATATCTAGTCAAATATTACTTACTGTCATCATGGCAAAGATAAAATAAATCAGTTATTAAACATGAGTAATTAAAACTATTATGTTTAGAAATGTTGAAAAAAATCTTCGCTCTGTTAAACAGAAATTGGGGGAAAAAAATCAAACAGGGGGTCTAACAATTCATGGGGTCTAATAATTCTGACTTCAACTATATTTATATATATATATATATATATATATATATATATATATATATATATATATTAATTAAAATAAATTCTTTTGACATTTTTATTTCTTTTACTTCTTTTGACATAAATATTTTTTAACTGTTTATTTAGTCTGATCACCCTAAATAGCACTGTTCCTTATTACTACTAGACCTTTCCCAAAGTGAAATTCAACCCTAGAAATAGTCTGTCCAGTATTCTGAGGACAGAGGAATGGGGAGTCTTTTTGAAAGGACTTAATAGAATCTTTACCCGCTCCAACAATCCACTCCCTCTGAGCTGCATTAAGTAGTTATTGTAGAGGGACAATGACCTAAATAGCTCAACATCAACTTCATTAGCCATGCGGCCAAGACCGAGAGCATTTCACGGTGGAGGCTATTGTCAGGGCTCACCCCAGGTGAGCATTAAATTGCAAATGATACTCTGAAAGGCACACAGAGAGAGAGAGAGAGAGAGAGAGAGGGAGATGGACTGAGAGGAGAGAGAATGGTAGTGAGGATGAGAAAGCAAGTGAAAAGGCAGTGGAGAGCTGCTCTGACCGTAAAAAATCCAATCCATCACGGAATGCATTCCTCTCCTCTCCTAAGTGTCTTATTTGTAAGCAAGACCGAGCTCAACCCTTTGGGGTGAGAGAGAACGAGTGTGTGAGAGAGAAAGAGAGAGAGAGAGAGAGAGAGAGAGAGAGATAAAGAAAGAGAGAAGAGCCCCCGGAGTCTAATGACAGGCTGATAGCAATTACTTTAGTCCGTCAACAGTGGCTCCCTATCGGCACATTCCTGCTGAAAATTAGTAGACTGAGGAAAATAAGGAGTGAATTGGATTTAGGAGGAGGAGAAAAAAAAGAACTTTTGATTCACTCCATATAAGTATATCAAAGTCGCTCTTAAGGGAGGGAATGAGGGAGGGAGAGAGAAAGTTACAGCAATTGGGGAGAAAAAAAAATCTTCCTGCCCGAGTCTCCTCTAGCTTTGTTACTCTGCAAATCAATAAGCGCATCCTCCCGGCCTCACCATTTCCACTTTAATGGCTCCTCCGATCAACATGTTAATAAAAAGTCCTCTGTAGAGCACTCAGCGAGGGCCTGGCGACTAGATGACTGACTGTAAGAGATGGCACGATTCCGGGGGTGCGTTCCCAGGCGGAACTGCGTCGTGTCACCCTGCCGGATGAGAAATTGGGCCTTTACATATTCCTTGTCACCGGCGGCTGAAGTGAAGGCACCCCAGAGGCCGGTGTTGGTTGCTGCTTGCCTGGTGGACTGGAGTAAATTAAAGCGGGGATTAGGCTGGGCTGAGATACTAGCTGACAGGCTCAGAGGATGCAGTCTGGCAGAGGGCTCTCTCCCTGCCCATATGTCTTCATGAAGCACCCCAGTGGGGGCTCACTAATGAGACCAGCACAGCACGGCAGTTTAGCTCCCAAACACCAGAGGACACACACAAAGAGCCGTCATAAGGACATACACGCACACACACACACACAGAAGTGACACAAATAGCCACCAAAAGCACTTTTTGTGCTGAAATTTGTCAAAGCTGCAGCGATAACCTGTTTCCCCTCGTGGAGGAGTTCCTCAACAGTCCTGTGTCTTCTGTACATGTTTATGCTTTCGGTGTGTGAAATCGCATCTGAAAAATGAACAAAAACCACAACAAATCTGACAAGCGGGTACTAGAGACTCTCCATGAAAGCTAATCCCTTTTCTCTGTGCAAGACCTATCTAGGCTCTTGATCTTGAGTTGGGGGAGGCATGGAGTATACCTGCCCGCAGGCTGCCAAGAGGTGTGCTAGCTTTAGAACTATAATTACCAGCGATTACAGCATAATTACGCACGTTAGCGCTTTAGGTTTTTCTTGCTCTTCCATGGGACGCCGCAATTAGTAAGTAGCCCCTGTTAACAGCTCTTTGAGCGTGTGCATTTGCCAGTCCCCACGCTCATGTGGATAAATATCCTCTGGCTATGAAACATAAATATGAAACATGACTGTGACTGACTCTGTGTGATGAAGGCAAGGTAGTGATTTCCTGAAATATGAATATATATATATATATATATATATATATATATATATATATATATATATATATATATATATATATATACAGGAAGTGTTGAATGGGCTTCTCTGTCCTTATTTGAAAAAAAAAATTATAATAATAATACTTACCCAAAAACAGAGAGAAATGGAAAGTTTTTATTTGGCAGTTTTGTTTGTCTGTGGATGTCTCTTGTCCTTTGTGGAAAGCTCCAACTCTTTTGTAACCTTTAAAATCCACATCCTATTATGTAACATTCAACTTAAAATGAAACGGGAGCATAAAGTGAAAATAAATTCCATCAAGTGGGATAGCAGTCATGAAATAGAGGAGCACAGAATGATTGTCCTGCGCTCTTACGGTAAGCCTTAGCACCGCTCAACCACAGAGCCATTAAAAAAGCCATCGATCCACCACACTCTCAATGAGGACAAGCGTGAGATGGGAAGAGACAGACCTGTGTGAAAAGAAGTTATTTCAAAGATGTTGCATGTATTGTCATGCATTTTTTTTTAAATATGGGAATCTTTGATAATGTTATGACAGCAGAAAGTTTTAGGATTCATCTGCCTTGGATTTGCCTTATTTATAGACATTTCTTTACTTTTAAAGGCATAGTTTAATCAAAAATGAGATATTTGACATAACTTACTTACTTCCTTTTGTTGTATAAGCCCACTGTTGTGTAAACCCACTTCTTTTAAAGACAAAAGAAGAGAATATTTGTGGTGTCCACTTATTTAAAAACATTTTTCATTGAAGAAAGTCAGAGAAGATTTTAACTTTTTGGGGGTGCTAATATCAGTACAGATGTTAACAAACAAATATTGACAGATTCTGATATAAAAGGCATTAAGATCAATCAAATCCAATTTTGTTTTGGCAAGTATCTACCTAACCATTGTCTTAACCAGAAAAAATAGCACATGCAACTCGTTGCTCTCATAAACTAAATAAACTATCAGTTCCAGCATCTTTCCATGCTATTTGCCTCTATTTATTTAATCCAAATTGTCTTTAAAAGTTGGATGCCAATTCATCAGTGATTTATAGTTTTCATAGACACATATAATTTAACCTTATTTATTTATTTATTTACAGCATTAGCATAGTGTATTAAAAAAATTAGCATAGTGTATTAAAAAAACTGCCATTTGCAGAAGTTGTAAAGTTACTTATAATCAGTAGAGTGTTTGTTGGGGGTCTATCAGAATAAAGTGTTTGATATTAAACAGACCGTCCACTAATACTTGGTTGACTGCTAGTTAACATGTAGTTACTAATGTACAGTAAGAACAACTAGGTGAACAAGTATTACTGGTACATATTATAACCACCATCTGACTCTGAGTCACTGAATATGGAAACATCAACAACAATCAAGAAAACAACATCATCAGCAAACAAGTTTATTCAATTCACCTGTACCACATGTCTTTGGACTGTTGGAGAAACCGACGCACCCGGAGAAAACCCACACAAACATGGGGAGAACATACAAACTCCACACAGAAATGCCAACTGACCCAGCCGGCACTCGAACCAGTGACCTTCTTGCTGTTAGGCGACAATGCTAACCACTGAGCCACCCTGTCGCCCCTAATTCTGATTAAATATTCGAAAACATCCTAATAAACACACACTAATGATAATACTAATTTCAAATACAATTATTTTATTCAGTTTTTATTTAGCAGCAAAAAAAGCAACCAAAATATAATCAATTAATATAGGTTTTATCTATATATAACGAAAACAAATGTTTATTTATTTATACATTTATTTATTTATTTCGTTAGTTAGTTAGTTAGTTAGTTAGTTAGTTAGTTAGTTAGTTAGTTAGTTAGTTAGTTAGTTAGTTAGTTTGTTTAATTATTTTTACTTATTACTTATTTTACTTATTAGAGTAAAGATGAACAAATATACAAATGTAAAAATACTGCTACTGATAATAATAATTCATTTATTTTCTACTGCGGAATGAACCACCAACTTACCCAGCATTTGTTTTACGCAACGAATGCCCTTCATACCGTTTGGAAACATCTACAACAACAGTAGACAGACTGGCAACTGTTAAATTAATAACATTTTAATGAATGACATGAGTTGTGGTTAATTTCCAGGCTCTACAATGTACCATGCCAAGCTATCAATAATTAAATCATCAGAGCACTGCACTCTGAGATCCCAGAGAGGGCACGGTGCAAAAGTTTATGTTCCCAGGACATACCGGAGAGTGAGAACGAGAAAAGTGAGCAAGACCGAACGAGCGAACGAGGATGAAAGGATGAGTAGCGCGCCTGCCGCATAGATTTTTCTCCGCAGAGTGGATTACAGACACCTACTTCCAGCTTAGGGTGGAGTTTTTGAAGTTTGGGCTGGGAGGGAAGAGATGCCTTTGGCAGAGTCCTGTTTGATTCTGGTGGGAGCTTGCCACTAATCCCACCCTCCGCGCACACACAAGCACGCAAACGGCAGCGTTCTCACCTTCCGCCTGATCCACTGCACTAACTCCTCCCGGCGGTCGCGGGATCGTTATCCTTCCATCCCTCCCTCCATCCATTTGCAGGAGCGAGAGATGCGGATGTTGGGGTGTTCTCGTCTCCTGTTCATTAATTTCCCTAAGCAGATTAGTGGATGTGTGTTTGTTGTTGTTGAAGCTATCTGATTTGCCTAAGCCCTTTGTTTTTTCATGTGGTTTACACTTTAAAGCCCCCCTCTTTTTCACAATCAGCCTCTCTGATGGGGATAAAATGGACCTACTGGCAGAGAGGCAGCAGAGAACAGCAGAAGCATACACAAACACATACTGGTCGCTGAGACCGTAAAGTGGGGGAAAGGTGGGGGCGGCCCTTTCTGTGAGTTTAGACGTGCCAAGAAGCAGAC
Source organism: Danio aesculapii (assembly GCF_903798145.1). Taxonomy (NCBI): domain Eukaryota; kingdom Metazoa; phylum Chordata; class Actinopteri; order Cypriniformes; family Danionidae; genus Danio; species Danio aesculapii. The sequence goes on along the minus strand of NC_079441.1, from coordinate 34,621,143 downwards.
GAGCTGCACGGCGTGATGATCTGCTGGGCTCAGGCCTGAAGACCAGATAACAGGCCGCTTCAACATGCGCTCTGTAGGGTCAGTGGACAGTGGCGCCTCTCCCAGTGTCCGCTCCTGCCATACAGGATACTGAACACTGACAATAGTGTATGACTGCCAGTTTCTCGGCCAAGTGCCGTGCTGAAAAATGAACCATCAAAACGGCGTGGTCAGTTGGCAGGCCATCGCTGGGTACCTTGTGAAAATGACAGTTCTTTTAACGTTCAGCCACCGGATGGGAATTTGCCAGTGATGAGCAATTGGGTGCTCAGAGGTCGCTTCGTCTTCTCCCCAAAATGTCTCATTAGAGAGATGAACAGCGAGCGGGTCCCATCCAACAGGCTGCTGGCAGAGTCCGTGCTGCCGCGATTCAACTGGACGCCCCGCACACATCATTATCAGCTATCTGCGACAGTCAGCCTGGAATTACGCAATTAATCCCGCTTTTTATATGCCGTGGACAGAGAGTGATCCAGTGTGTTCTCTGTAAATGAGCTGTCTTGCTCTATAACCGAGCATGGAGGAGAGTATATTTCACAAAGTGCTTGATCTGAACACACTGTACAGGTAATACAGAGAGAAGGCACATTACCTAATGGTGGGCTACATAACTGCTGTAATAACTGTTGTGGGCCATCCCATTGTGACTTATTTACTGATTATGATCACCATCATAATCATCTTTATTTAAATTATAATTTTATATATTTTCTATTTATAGCAAATTAATAATAATAATAAAATAATAATAATAATAATAATAATAATAATAATAATAAAATAATAATAATAATAATAATAATAATAATAATTATTATTATTATTATTATTATTATTATTATTATTTTGATAACCATCATCGTTATTATTATGATTGTCATGGTAACCATTATTATTATTATTATTAATTATTATTATTGTAATTATTATTATTATAACCATTATTATTATTATTATTATTATTATTATTATTATTATTATTATTATTATTATTTTTTTTTTTTTATTATTATTATTATTATTATTATTAATATTATTATTATTATTATTATTATTACTATTATTATTATTATAACCATTATTTTTATTATTATTATTATTATTATTATTATTATTATTATTATTATTATTATTATTATTATTATTATTATTATTATTAAGAAATGAAACCTAATTCTGATTATTCATTCATTCATTTTCTTTTCGGCTTTGTCCCTTTATTAATCAGGGATCACCACAGCTGAATGAACCACCAACTTATCCAGCATATGTTTTACACAGCAGATGCCTTTCCAACTGCAACCCCACACTGGTAAACGTCCATACACACTCATTTACACACATACACCATGACTAATTTAGACTTGTTGGGAAAACCGGAGCACCCAAAGGAAACCCATGCCAACACGGAGAGAACATGCAAACTCCACAAAAAATGCCAACTGACCCAGCCGGCACTTGAACCAGTGACCTTCTTGCTGTTAAGTGACAGTGCTAACCACTGAGCCACCATGTCTCCCCTATTTCTGATTAAATATTCGAAAACATCCTAATAAACACACACTAATAATAATATTCATTTTAAATAAAATTATTTTATTCAGTTTTTATTCAGCAACAAAAAACAACCTAAAAATAATTAATTGATATATTTTTGTCTACATATAATGAAAACAAATGTTTATTTATTTATTTATTTATTTATTTATTTATTTATTTATTTATTTATTTATTTATTTATTTATTTATTTATTTATTTGTTTGTTTGTTTAATTATTTACTGACTTTAGAGTAACGATGAACAAATATACAAATGTAAAAATACTACTACTACTACTACTACTACTACTACTACTAATAATAATAATAATAATAATAATAATGCATTAACAATAGCCTATTCCAGCCCAGTATGTCCACGATTTTCGGCCAATTTAGATGTTGTCATGTTTGTGTGCCAGAGTTAATAAATGTATCTTTCATGAAATGTATTTATTTGTGTCTGGCTGTTGCTGTTCTCTGTTATCTTTCTCTCCTGTCTCTCATGTTATGAAGGGCCTCCAGGGGCCTAGTGGGAAAGAGCGTTTTCCTGGACCTGCAAGGTGACACTGTGAAGTCCCTGTGCATGTGTGTGTATTTCACTTCAGGCACTGGTCACAGCCTCTTTGCCTTGGTTAAGCCTGCTGCTATATAAATTTAGTAAACTTCATGGAAATTTAATAAGCAACGCCGCTTTGTGTTTGCCTGGTGAGCTCGCTGCCATGCCCCAAGCTGAGAGGCATATTTGTGATGATTCCCCCTTTCCCACTCATCCTTATATTCCACATCTTCCTTTTCTCTTTTGGTCTTTTTTTTTGGAGTGGTGGGGACGTCCCTCTTACTGCAGCTATAGAAGTCACAGAGGCTGTTTTGACCCCCGGGTTACTTCTGTTTAAACCAATACAGACTAAGCACGTTCTTAGGGGGCACAATATCAGGGGGGTCTGTCTTTTTCTTTCCTTCTTTTCCTTCCTTACTTCAAATATCATGCCTACAGAAAGCATTCGGTTAAAAGGACAGTCATATTCATTTGAAATCTCTTTTTCCCAAGTCTCTCCTTTACTCTTTCCCTCTTCTCCGCTTTCATCTTTCTCGCTGGTTTCTTCTCTTCTGCACCATACCGTGCACATCTCTGCCATGACAACTAAATAGGCCCCCTAATACCACTTCATAAAGGATGGAGGTATCCCCTAGGCAAGTCCTTGTAAATTAAACCCATAAACGGTGCCCTGACTCAGGGCTTAAAGACTCAAACCTCTCACTCAAGTGACAGCGCCAGTTCCACAGTCCGCACTAAAGCACACCTCAACAAGGTGTAATTTATAGGCATGTCTTACAGTGAGAAATAAATGTATCGCCACATTAGGAGGGCTGGGACTGTGAATATAAGGATGTGTGTGGGTCAGGTTTGGATTACATTGGGCCTACATCTACACTGCGAGCAGTTGCTAGTAAATTCCAAGAGGAAACAAAATTGTTTTAGATGTTTTATGGGTTAAATAGAAGATAAAATGGATTCTGGGGATTGACGTTTAATGAAGTGAATGATATGTGAACACATACTGTTACATTAGGATAGCCACATGATGTGTACAATATGTTAACATCATCCTATAGCATTTACTAATGGATTCTGTGTAGTTTTATTTGATTTTAGAGCTTTGTCGCCTTGACAGCATAATACCTAAGACCAATGACTGTTTTAACTTCATTATTAAAGGACTTTAATACAAATATGAATGGATGGATGGATGGATGAAACAGAATGAACAAACAAACAAACAAATGTGTGAATAAATTAAGATGGACTGGTGAACATACACATGAATAAATGAAGATGGACTGATGTACATATGAATGAAGATGGACTGATAAACATACAAATGAATGAATGAAGATGGACTGATGAACATACAAATGAATGAATGAATGAAGATGGACTGACGAACATACAAATGGATGAATAGATGAAAATGGACTGATGAATATACAAATGAATAAATAAATGAATGAAGATGGACTGATGAACATACAAATGAATGAATGAATGAAGATGGACTGACGAACATACAAATGAATGAATGGATGAAAATGGACTGATGAATATACAAATGAATAAATAAATGAATGAAGATGGACTGATGAACATACAAATGAATAAATAAATGAATGAAGATTGACTGATGAAAATAAAATGAAATAATGAATAAATAAAAGATGGACTGATGAACATACAAATGACTGAATGGATGAAAATGCACTCGTAAACATATAAATGAATGAATGAAGATGGACCGAGGAACATACAAATGAATTAATGGATGAAAATGGAATGATGAGCGTATGAATCAATGAATGAATGAAGATGGACTGATGAAAATACGAATAAGTAAATTAATGAAAATGGATGGATGAACATACAAATGAATGAATGAAAAGGATGGACTGATGAACATACAAATTAATAAATGAAGATGGACTGATGAACATACTAATGAATGAATGAATCGATGGACTGATGAGCATACAAATGAATGAATGAATGAATGAAGATGGACTGATGAAAACATGAATGAATGAAAATGGACTGATGAACATACAAATAAATAAATGAAGATGGACTGATAAACAAACACATGAATGAATGAAGATGGACTGATGAAAATACAAATGGATGAATGAATAAAGAAGAACTGATGAACATACAAATGAATGAATGAATCGCTGGACTGATGAACATACAAATGAATGAATGAATGAATGAATAAACCGATGGATGGATGGATGGATGAATGATTGAATGAATAAGTGAATGAATAAATGAATGCATTAAGGGACAGACAGACAGACAGGCAGATTGTGTGTGTGCATGTTTTAGTGACACAAATGTCTATGACATTGCTATTGCACACATATTAAAAGTATATGGTGAATTATGAGTACATTGCTTATATCTGCATAACTCAAAAAGCTTAAGATCAAATATAAAGTGTTTTTTTATTAAGTTAAACTTATTAAAACAAAGTTTCTTGTGAGGGTTGGGTTTATGAATAGGTTTGTGTAGGGCAGTATAAATACAGTTTGTGCAGTATAAAACCAAATGGAAACTTATGGAATGTGCCCACAATTCAGAATGTGTGCGTGTATGTATGTGTGTGTGTGTGCGTGTATATGTTTGACAGCGGCGACTAAAGGGCTTATTAGGGACAGGTGGGCTTGAGTGGTATGGGATTAAAACAAGCTGACTACAAAAGACAGAGAGAGAAAGAAAAAAGACAGATTACATGCATCAGGGCACATAAACACACTAAAACTTTGTCCCAGTCTTTTATCCAGCATGATCTTATTATAAGAGGGGGCAGAGCCTCAAATCAGAGCAAACTGGCAGTCCTACAGCGTAATAGCATAGCACAATCCATCTGCGGTTAAACATTTCTTTATGAGTTTGACTAGTCACCAGCTCACCTCCTCAGTCAGGCTCTCCGAAGAGTGACAAATCAGATAAATAAAGATGAGTAGCCTATTCTGCGGGGGTTTCCTGACAGTTTGAGTGATAAGATGTTTACTCACATGTTTATTTGCTAGGGTTGCTTATCACACAGAGCACTACAATTGGCAGGTGAAGACACCTATTGCTCGGTGATGACAGCATAGATGGAACGAAGGGAAGGAGAAATCACAGAGAGAGATAAGACGTATCTTTCTCCATCTCTGTCTCTTTCTGCCTCGCATACTCTCTTTCTCTGATGAAGCTTTCTGGTGCATGAATGTAGACTGTGTAGAAGAGGAATCTATTCATTCGAAGGGTCATGTTTTAATTTTACGTCCATCTAGAGGAGAGAAAAAAACCTGAGTTTCGCAAACAGCGTGTTAGCACATAGGTGCACACATTGTAACCGCTCGTGATCTCGTGGGGGTGTTTCGCTTTGTAATTTCACCCTTGAAATGTGTGATTACAAACGGGACAACTTTTTTAATTTTCTCTTTTGTCTGGATCCTGCAGCCTGCCAGTCCACTCCCCTTGCAAGGCCTTTTAATCAATCACACAGATAATCAAACGTCACTGGCTATCTGCCCCATGTAATTACTTTTGCAATTAAAAATCAATCTCCAGTCACCTCCTCTAATTAGAAGGATGGCTGTATCCCCATCTAGATTGATTTTATAATACATATTGACTTCAAATGCTATAATAAGGCCATATTCTTCTGTTTTGATGCTGTGGGTATAGAAACACAAAGCAGCGCAGGCCAGACAGCAGCTCCTGGTACTGTTCTAATCAAAAAGCTCTCAGAGTTTCAGAATGTTGATAAGCCACAACAATAAAGAGAGAGTGAGCAAAAGAGAAGATGGGGTTAAACAAAAGCACGGAAAAGATATAATTAACAGGCCATATTAGAGGGTATTAAAAGGTACAACAGCAATGATTTTTATCTATTTAACAAAATTATTCAACTAATTATTTAATTTTAAAAGTAATCATATTAAATCAGAAAGACCTTCAGTTGGATTTAATTAACACCATCTAAAAGTTCATCATCTGATCTAATGGAAACACAGCAAATATTACTTATACTAGTCAAGTATGATGTGCATCTGCATGAGTGGAAAGAACACTATCTATAGTGTTTCAGCGAGTCAGTAGTCTGTATTTGTTATTGAAAAAGGGAATAAACTGTAAAAAAAAAGAAAACTTTTAGGATAAGCGCTTTCAGTCTTCTGTCTGTGTTGTCTTGGTTCATTTTTGTGAATTAACCCTTATTGTGATGCACTTACTCATTAGTTAAACGGAACAGTGGACCAGAGTTCACTCTCTGACACCAACAATGATGGATGATAATTTAACACATTGCAACAACTGCTGGTTCGATCTGTCAGGGCCTTTAAAGATGTCCAATAGTTTAGCTTACGGCGCTTATTGTAAGCAAAAACTGTAAGGTTACAGTGGGGACATTGACTTCTCAGCCCCAAAATACCAACCCAGGCTCATTCTAAAAACGTATCGCTATATACATTTCTGGAAAGTGCCAAATACGTCCCAGGAGCTACGTTTTTTTTTTTTTACAGTTTTTGCGTTCGCAAATCTACCAGAGGCTGTTGTGTTCGCATGTTCAGATCTCAGATTTCTCTCACGAGTGCCATTCGTGCCTGCTGTTCTCGCGCAAATCCACTAGAGGCCACTGTCAACTGACTGAATGACTGACTGACTGACCGATCGACTGACCCACCCTTCTCCTTCCCTAAACCCAACCAATAGTGTTTTCAAAACCACCGATTGACCCGCCGACCCAATTCCCTAAACCCAGTGCTCTCAATTGATTTTTACCACATTGTCATATTTTACCTTATTCTCACCCTGTTGTTTACTTGGGTTATTTTAGGCTTCTGTTTTTGTCTTGCCTGCTTTCTGGAACCGTTCTTCGCCAGACTTAAACCCCGCCATCGTGGTCAACTCCTCTCTGCGTCTCAAGTCCGCCGATGTACAGTTGAAGTCCGAATTATTAGCCCCCCTGAATTATTAGCCCCCCTGTTTATTTTTCCCCAATTTCTTTTTAATGGAGAGAAATGAGTTTTAATAACTCATTTCTAATAACTGATTTATTTTATCTGTGCCATGATGACAGTAAATAATATGTGACTAGATATTTTTCAAGACACTTCTATACAGCTTAAAGTGACATTTAAAGACTTGGTTAATTAGGTTAACTAGGCAGGATATGGCAAGTTATTGTATAATGATGGTTTGTTCTGCAGTCAATCGAGAAAAATATATAGCTTAAAGTGGCTAATAGTTTTGACTTTAACATAGCTTTTAAAAATTTTAAAACTGCTTTTATTCTAGCCGAAATAAAACAAATAAGACTTTCTTCAGAAGAAAAAATATTATCAGACATACTAGGAATATTTCCTTGCTCTGTTAAACATCATTTGGGAAATTTTTTTAAAAGAAAAAGAATCAGGGGGGGGGGGGGGGGGGGGGGGGGGGGGGGGGGGGGGGGGGGGGGATGGGGTCTAAAATTCTGACTTCAACTGTACATGACGAGCTAACTGGACAAACTGGTAACAGTGGGAAAGCCATCCATACGGAGGTAAGTCATATCATCATATTGCTCCGTAGCACCCCATATCGCCCCGTAGCATTCGTTTTAAATATGTAATGTAGCCATACGCATTTCTGGCTACATAATTGGCGATCACCAGTAATGTATATAGAACGTTTTTAGAATGAGCCTATGTTGCACATTACACACAACTCTAACAATCAGTCAAATAGTAAGGCTTCAAGACCATTTTAGTCACACTAAACCTATACTGCTGGCTAAACTTTGTATTTTTTCAAGCCAGAAGATACTATAGTTTCACCAGTGTCATTGAATCAGATCCACAGACACTCATGCACAGATGTACAGAAAGTGTCTTCAAATAGGAGACAGAGTTTTGTTGATATTGTAAAAACAATGATGTGCATTCAAAAAACTAAACTGATAAAAACATTGAGGTACTTTAGTTGGCAGGTGCTCTCGGCAACACCAGGAGTCACCCTTGGGCTAAAACAATTCTTCACAGATTACCAAAACATGTCTGCTGAGGGTTTGTTTGTCCAGAGGCACTGTGAATAACTTAATCCCAGCTATCATTGATGGCTACCAGTGGACAAACGTGAACAAACAGCTACTGACGTGGCTGAACAGGGATCTTACAGTATTTCTCTGTCCTCTGCAGAGCATCTCCAGAGACACACAGCTGCTGCAGACCGTTAAACAGGATAGATCTGGCCATTCATAAGGTAAATATGGGATGTTACAATTAGTCATATAGTGAACTGGTGTGTCACAGTCAGAGTCCCTTTCTTCCAGTCCAGCTAAAGTGGCCTACTCAAGGCTTCTCTGGGGTAATAAGAGCAGTGCTTATCGGGCCTGCCCTCCAGCCAGCTCCTCATTGCAGGCAGAAAAAGCCTGGCCTCAGCCCAGCAGCTATTAATCACTCCAGAGAGGCTCCTGTCAGAGACAGCCCCTCCCCAACTGATAACACTGCCCAGCCCAATTTAACCTGATGGAAATGTGATTTCTCTTTTCCTCTAGCATTGAAACAATGTAGAAGGCTGAGAGGGAGAGAGAGAGGGGGAGAGAGAGAGAGAGACACAAGGGGGAAAAGGGAGCAAGATATAATGCACAGTTAATGTTATTACAGTTATCTAATATTAATATATTTAAAAAAATCTTCTTCTTCTTGTTTTAAATCCCCAAAAAATCAGATTTTTGTCTTTGAGTTTGCTTTGGTGAGATAAATTACCAAAATTCAGACTCAAACTGAGAAGTTCATGACTATAGTCTTCAAGGTTATGCACTTCTCAATGGAAATTGTACATTTCCATGATACCTTTGTAAATTAATGAAAGATGATGCTATGGATAGTGTCACACACAAGCGGAAACCTCCCGCTCTCCCTCGTGAAGCAAATACGGAAGTAACTGAAACTGCAATTCATCGGTACAAGAATAATTTTGGCTCATGTAGTTAATATTACCATAATATGACAACTGTGAGGGGGGTGTAAAACTCATTCGATTCATTTATTTAAGTTATATTAAGTCTGCATAATTAAGGGCGTGGCCACTAGATTGAAAGCTAGGTCACTGCACCTCAGCTGATTCCGGCTGATTAGCCGCTGAACTCGGCATATACATCGTATTTTTGATTTTGTCAGTTGCTTTTTGGAATTATTTCTTACAATTATCTGATGATATGGCATGCTGTGTGCACTTAATTATGCTCACAAACCATTCACTTGGCCTCCAATTGAGTGAAATGAGGTGATTTGAGGCAATCTGACAGATTGTCAGTCATCTGAAATGTTGTCATACAGTTTTATGCCTGGATTTCATAAATGGCCTTGCATTTACTAACACAGACTGTATTTGAAGTGTTTGGAAGTAATTTGCGTTTTCCTCCTGTAGAACAACGTCATAAGAACAATGCTTAGTGGCTCAATGTATCACAACAGTGTTTTTTAAAAGTCAAAACACTTCATTAATATAATGTACAACCATGCACATGTGGTCAGAACACAAACGAGTCACAGGTAATGAAGTATTAAGCGTTTCTCCCAAAGAAAAGCCTGTCTAAGCAAAATGTTAGGAGGTGTCTGTAGCTCCGTTCAAGCTCCTAACCCAAGACAAATTTGGGTTAAATGTTGACAAATTTAATCATTTGATTCAGTTTTTAAAATAGATTTAGGCCACTTTGTCAATATTTTACATAAGCCAAGCAACCAGAATATTTGAGAGTGTATCTATAGGGGTTTCTTTACAGAACCTATAGTCAGAACACGTTGGGAACAACCTACAATTGAATGTTGTGTCCAATAATTGAATGATTGATTGATGCCTTTTGATTATTTGATGATGCTATTTTTTAATATAAAACAAATATATAAATTGTAATTTTATCTATACTTTGTTTTGATTAAATAAATGCAAAAATTGTTATAATAGGGTAAGTAATGACATTGCATTATATGCCTTGATAAAATGCAATTGTTAAAAAAGTAAAATAAATAAATAAATAATAATAATTAGCAATAATTATTATGATTATTAGTAGTAGCAGCAGTAATAGTGGTGTACATGTAATAGTAATAATGGTATAGCAGTAGTAGTAATAGTAGTATCAGTAGTATTAGTAAGATTATCATTAATACAGACACACAAAACGAAAAGTCTCCACTGATTTGAAGGGTGGACATATAAATGCAGTCCTCACTCCCAGCCAACAAAAACATTTCAAAAGTGGAAGTGTTCTTGCCCTCACTAAGGTCACGACCCTTATTGCTTGCAAGGCTCGACTGAGCCTCTGGGTTTGGGATTCTGCCCTCTGGCCAGACTCAGGAATGTCCCTCTCGCTTTAAAGCCCATTTCCAAAGCTGCTTTATTTGCGGATCGGGTGTCAGGTACAAATAAGCATGATGATTCAACACAGTCACCTACGATAACAGAACGAGCGACACAATCACCCCAGGCCTAGAGAGAGAGAGAGAGAGAGAGAGAGATGAAAGAAATACCACTCCCTCAGTCAAGCTAAGGATTCTTATCGTCTGAGTGGCTGAGAGGGCCAGACCCCGCGGCAGGTTCAAAGCCTTTCCCCTCCGTTCCCCCAGCCCCTTTCTCTCTCCCTCGCTTTCTTCCTTTCTTTTAGCTGCTAGCGGGCCGATAATTCAGTCAAAACTCACTCAATCCAGACGACTATTAGAGTGAAAATGATATCTCTTAACCTGGCCCCAAGTGGACCTTTGAGAAACGGACACATTTCTAAAGAGTGCTGATTGCTTGTTTTCTTTTGATGTCGGAGTAGATGGGGTTTAAACCACAGACACATATTTCACCTCAGGCGGCGATATTCTGCAATGCAGGCCAAAAGAACGCCAACCGCATAATATTGTAATTTTGATTAACCACCTAAATATTCACCATCATAATTGTTCTTGTCAAATTCACCTAAGCACATAGGTGAAACGTTATTGATTTTGAGGGTATTCTCAGCTTTTGTCCAAACACTTTTCCTCACACGTCTTTATTGAAGGAATATTTGGCAAGAGTGAGCACATTCCTGACATATAGTCAATACTCAATATAGTGCTTGGTGCCCTAAAGCGGGAAGTCGACTCTTGTGTATAACTATATAGTGTAGGTCAAAGAGAGCCACTGAAGCCCTACTGCAATCATGACCCCTCAATAACAAGACTCAACTTCTCACATTTTCCCCTGGGAAACAAACTGCTAAAGGCTATATAGTGCAACCGATTACCTTTCACACATACAGGCTCGCATACAGAGATTTACAGATATCACATATTTATACAGGCATGATTTTGTCAGTCTGAACAGATTAAAAATGCACAAACTGCCTTAAACGCGCACACACACACACATACACACACTCTTCATTTTCTCTGAAAAGGAGCACAGCACATTACCAAAGATATCATGCAGAATTCTCGGTAGAAATGTCATGCCATGTGTTTCATCCTTTAGTAAAACTGCATCGTGAGGTCACTGCTTAAATAATTAGGCGATTGTGGAGACAGATGAAAGGTAGATTGGAAGTGACTGCACGAGCAGGATAATGTTTCTCTAATCAGTTTGGTCTGAGAAAATGCAGATTGTGAAATTTTCCAGCTACTTCCTTAGAAAAATGCATTTCACTTTTGATTATGGCTGATTAGAAGGAGAAGGGGTGGAGACAGAGCCCTGGGCCAGAGGGCTAGAGAGCACACACAGACTCTTTCTCTCTCTCTTTCTCACACACACTCACTCTTACACACACCTAGTTGTTTTGTGTGAGGGAGGTGACATATAAAAACAGTTTTTTATTAATAATAATTTTATTCTCTAAATAAATATAATGACCTTTGATTGTAATATTTTGTATAAATGTTTATTCATTCATTCATTTTCCTTCGGCGTAGTCCCTTTATTGATCAGAGATCACCACAGAGGAATGAACCACCAACTTATCCAGCATATGTTTCTAGCTGCAATCCTGTAGTGGGAAACATCCATACACACTTATACACTACGACCAATTTAGTTCATTCAGCTCACTTATACCATGTCTTTGGACTGTGGGGGAAACCGGAGCACTCGGAGGAAACCCAGGCGAACACACGAGAAAACATGCAAACTCCACACAGAAATGCCAACTGAACCAGCCGGGACTTAAATAAGCGACCCTCTTGCTGTGAGGTGATAGTGCTAACCACTTAGCCACCGTGTCGCGCAGTATAAATGTTTACAACCAGGTAAATCAAATGATTTCCCAACATATCAACATGTACAGTATACTAAACTTCTACTAGCTCACTTTCAGCCGATGACTCTTTTTTTGTCACACCAACAGTTCTTCAAAGAACTTTTTTCCGCAAAAGGTTCTTTAAAATGAAAGATATTTTTAATATGATATTTTTGTTTCTTTACCAAGACTTTTTATTTTATTTTCTTTATTTTAATTTAATTTATTTATTAATTTTATTTTAGTTTTAAGAGAAGAAATATTCACTTACAGTTTATTTGAGGAACCAAAGCACAAAGAGGCAGTGTAAAAAAGCAAATGTAAAACAATATATTCAAGGCAAACAACAAAAGTATATAGAGTGTGAAGTAGTAGTAATCAATAAATTAATAATCCATTTAATAAATGAAATAGTACATTTATATAAGTATTAAAATACAAATGCACATACCGGTCAAAAGTTTGTAGTCAGTTTAATTTTTTTTTCATGTATTTTTTTTAATAGAAAATTATTGTTCATCAAGATAGCAATAAAAATTGGGTGAATTGTTAAATATTTGTTACAATTTTAAATAACTTCTTTCTTATTGTGTGTAGTTTCAAATAAGATTATTACTCCAGTCATTATTGCTTTTACTACGATTACCATTAATAATAATAATAATAATAATAATAATAATAATAATAATAATAATAATAATAATAATAATAATAATAATAATAATTAATATTAGAGTGATTTCTGAAGGATTGTGATTCATCTTTAAATTTACTAGAATAAATGATTAAATTAAATGATAAACTTCTTTTGAACATTTATTTTATAATGCAATAACATTTCACAATGTTTACAGGATTTTTGATGAAATAAATGCAGCCTTGGTGAGCAGGAGAAGCTTAGTTTAAAACATTTAAACATCCGACTGATCCCAAACTTTTGAACGGTAGTGTGCATGTATTTATTACAATAAAGATGTCTTTTTGTTGTGTATTTTAAAGAAGTGTCATCTTCACAAATATTTATTTATTCAAAAACTAAGTAAAAACAGCAATATTGTGAAATATTATTGATGAATAGAAACAGATACTGCCATTTAGTAGATAAAACCAGATGTTATTTGTCAGCGAAACAGAGAATGAGCCTGGAACAGTTTAGCTACGCTATGTGGTATCTTTAAACAGTACAAGCATTTATTCTTTATTCTCTGAAGACTTCTAAATTCTGCTTCACAAATCACAAAACATATTCAGACTAAATAGATTATGCACACACACAAAAAAGGCTAAAGGAATAAATACATGTTAAAGTGACACATCTGGAGTAAAAATAATCACTCTTCCAAACTCAGATTCTTGAATCAATACAGCTGAAAGCGTGTAAAAAAAATTACAGGGGGAACAAACTGTCCAGTAAAGCTGTTCTTGGGTTATGCTAGCTAATAGTGTTTGAGCTACAGCATTACTGGCCTTTAAACACAGAGCAGATGTGCGACGTCAAGCATAGCCTGATCAAAGAAAGCAGAACGGGACAGATACATAGTCAAATGATGATGAATGGCTCTCCGCTGAATTGTAAGGAGTGTACAAATGTATCGAAATGCAAGAGAGAGAGAGACATAGTGGGACAGCGAAACAGAGACGCACATGCTAGGATCAGGAACAAGAGACAAATCTTAAAGTTTGTCAGGAAGATTCTAAGCAGGAGCTGATGCGATTAAGTTCCCACAGAGAGGATCTAACTTTTGGACAATGTGTAATTGATTTCACTTACGGATCAGACATCAGTAGCCTCAGTCCCAGAGCGCATCTACATAGTAACTCATACTAACTCAACATTTTCACATCCACTCACGTACGCTAATGCAGACCAGGACAGGAGTTTGCCCCGGTCCCAGGCAACCCGATGACATCATCACGGAACATATTTCTTACCTTTATCTTTTAAGCGATGTGTTATCCATGTGTTGGCTGATGCTGGAAAAGATCAAAGGCATAACTGTGTTCTGGCGAAACGGGAAAATTGAAACATGACTTCTCGGCAGAGGAATAATACGTTTATTTGAAGATGAATTGCCTTACATGTCTGACCCAAACACTTTTAGGGGAAGAGCCGAACTTTTCCCAGGTACATGATTAAAGTGATAGGATAACACATGTTTGGTTCGTTGAGAAAATCATTCTTAAGAAGCTTGATGACGTGTTTGCATTTGTGCTCTCGCAGGAACGTCTCGTTTTCCCATTGATGGGTTGGTGGTGAGTGTCACGGTTGGATTAGAAGCAGACAGTAGGACACATGTTTGCGCCTTCGGTAACGAACTGTGACCACGGCGCATCTCGCTCTCTCTTTTTTCTCCTGAGGTCGACTCTGCCCTCTCAACAGGGCCGTTACAGGGCCAGGCAGCAGGGAGGCGCTGTGATAATTTGATGTGAACTGGCTTGATAAATCACCCCTCCATTACTCTGTCTTTAGTATCTGTTTATGCCTCTACAAATTGAAACCCCACTGGCACAGGCCTGCCTGACTGCGGTTCTCCGGCCTCCTCTCGATTAGTTCAAGGTGGGGGGAGAGTTTGGACAGGCTGCTCCCTCCACCACCTCCCCCTTCTGTTTTGTCTGTTCCCGCTGAGGCAAAGAGGAGTAGACATGTGTAAGCAATAAGACCGAAGGGTCCGTGTCTACCACAGGCTGAGCGGGAGGAATGCAGAACCAAACTATAAAATAATAACGTAAGGAAGGAGGCGAGTGGGCCATCTGCCCGCCGCTGACCCGGGATTGGCGGTAAAAGCACGGGCGGCTCACCTGTGAGCGGAGCGGCTTGTTCACTTCAACCTGGCATCACTTCAAAGAACAGAGCTGTAGAAGCCAAAGGGCAGCTTGACCTGGGCGCTAAGCTCCCTCTAAGCCTCTTAATGCTGGAGGGAGGTGAAAAGTGAGCGCGAGAGGGAGAGGGAACAGAGTAAGAATCATAGTAAGTCACTGGAACACCCTGCCCCGGTTCAACCTGAGATGCACAAAGTCAGAGGAAGTGACAGAAATGAATGTGGACAGTAAATATGGCTTCACAAAAATCAGGGGAGATAAAGTGTACTACCCGTGCGTGGTTATCACACACTAGGGCCCCTTTCATGTACGACTACTAAAATCAACATCCCCTAAGCCTTTTTAAACCAGGTTTTCATAATCACTAAAAATAAACTACAATCAGTATGCAAAGACAGACAGTTTAAGTCCTGAGGCATTTATCTGCCTTTAAACATTTTTCTTTAGAAGCTACTGACTTATCAGCAGCTTGTCAACACGCTGACACCATTCTTTCAAATGAGACACAGGAGCACTGATCACAGCCTACAGCAGCTCTGTCTGCTCAGGAGAAGTCAGATTTGATCAAAAGGCCATTTCGGCACGCCACATCCTTCCACAAATAAGCAGCAACCATCAGACACTCTCGCTCAACCCAGCTGCAAACCTGCAGTCTACAATTAACATGAAGGGTGAGAAGCAGCTCTAGGTAAACTCATCCATGTAAGCTAGACATGAATGGTTGACTGGACGGAGGCAGATCGGAACGCGAGGGCAAGCCTCACTCTCTTGACCTCAAGAGGGGAGGGGCAATAGCAACTGATGCTACAGACTGCCATATTTAACATCCTAGCGTACCTGTCTCCCCTGTCATATAGGGGTAGGAGAAAAAAATTATTCATGGATGCATCACAATTCTTTCTCCAGCGATTTTTAATCGATTGGCAGAATTTCAGAATTGTGACTCCCAGAATCAGATTGAATCATGAAGACCCTAAAGAGTCTCATCCCTAATGTCAAATCTCATCCCCATGCCAGCTTGAATGCTTTGGATCATTCTTGAGGCAAGGAGATTATAAAACTAGATAGGTAAATTGGATGGATGGATGACCATGCATTTAGGAAACTGATCAGGTGAATTTTCAATTCTTTATCTTTGCAATACCACACCATAAAATTTTTTAGGGGTGCTTTTCCCAAACAACGACATAACTTGCAGCTGAACTATCACAGTATGATGCATCGTTTGGGAAAATAACGATGTAGTGACCAGTGTTTTCCAAAACTCGTAGTTGCTCTTTCGCAGATCTATCGTTTGAACCATGTTAGTTATAATGTAAAATGTCCATAATGAAGCTGTACACGGGGTGAAGTAGCTACTTCTTTAAAGAAAACCCATCATTTTTGTGCAAATTATATTGTTTTACATGCAACACATTTTAAAAAAAAATCCAATATTCGTTTTGGTAAAACATGCACTGGCTTTCCATTTAGAATATATATAAACGGCAAATATAGGGTCTATATATGAAGAGTTCAGATGCAAAAACTTCTAAATGCCATCTAAACTTTTCTTTTAAAGTGGGCATTTTTTCTCAGGCTCTTGTTAGTAGGTTTGGTAATTTCACTTTTATGTTGACAAATAGAGTATTTTCATTGCCTGTAATGTGAAATAACTTACATTAAGTTATAAACATAAATAACATAAACATAGGAGTTTGAGAAAAATGCTTGTTTTTGAAGGAAATTCCAGATGGCATTTAGAGGTTTTTGCATCTGAATTCTTCATATGTTTTCTTTACACAAATTACTGAGAATATTCCATAAAATTTTACTTAGCTAACATGTAATTCTAATCTCATTTATAAACCATATAAATCATTAATGGTTGTAGGCCTAATTTACAATAGGCTATTTAATAAGAAAAGGAAATAAAACTTGATAATGATAATAATAATAATAATAATAATAATAATAATAATAATAATAATAATAATAATAATAATTATTATTATTATTATTATTATTATTATTAATATTATTATTGTTGTTATTATTCATTCATTCATTAATTTTCTTTTCGGCTTAATTCCTTTATTAATCCGGGGTCGCCACAGTTGAATGAACCACAAGAAGCCAACTTATCCAGCACGTTTTTACGCAGCAGATGCCTTTCATGCTACAACCTATCTCTGGGAAACATCCACACACACTCATACACTACAAACAATTTAGCTTACCCAATTCACCTGTACCGCATGTCTTTGGACTGTGGGGGAAACCCGGAGCACCCGGAGGAAACCCACACGAACGCAAGGAGAGCATGCAAACTCCACACAGAAACGCCAACTGACCAAGCCAAGGCTTGAACCAGCGACCTTCTTGCTGTGAGGCGACAGCACTACCTACTGTGCCACTGTGTTGCCAATATTATTGTTATTATTGTTATTATTATTATTATTATATAATATATACTTATATATTATAAATAAGTAGTATATTGTTTATTTGTTTTAATTTTTTTTTAAAAGTCTGCTTTTACAATTTGATGTTCTGCAGTTCTAACTAACAGACCCATGTCATATACAGTACAGATAAATTTTTTAATAAATAAACTACTCATTTATTTTCTTTTCAGCTGAGTCGCTTTATTAATCTAGGGTTGTCACAGTGGAATGAACCGCCAACTTATCAAGCATATGTTTTATGCAACAGATGACCTTCCAGCTGCAACCCATCACTGAGAAACAACCATCCACTCCCATTCACACACATACTCTACGGACAATTTAGTCTACCCAATTCACCTGTACCACATCATTGGACTTGTGGGGGAAAAACACCCATAGGAAACCCACACCAACACAGGGAGAACATGATAAATAACCTACTATAAATTAAAACCATTACATTTTTGTTTTTACAAGCTTTGGAGACGTAACGTAATTTCTGCTTTTTAATCATTTGTCACCCATAGCTTTCATCACAAACCATGGCTGTGTTGAAAATGGCATAAATGATTTTAAAGTGCACTGCGAAGGGAACGCACTTGTCAATATGAAGATCGCTAAAATTGAACTGTAGAAATACTTTGAAAGCAAATTACACCTAAGAGAGATGACTTTAATGCTTTTTTTAATCATTCCAAGTTTAAATGTTAGAATGTACTAAATGAATAGGGCATAGGGATGATAACTGGGAATAGAACACAGCCAGGAACTATGCTTCTAACTACAGCTCCAGAGGTGTAGTTGCAAGCATACAAGTTTGCGATGTAGTTTGCGAATGTTCGTTGGAACGATGGATTTGGAGAACGTCAATACAACAAACTATGTTTGTAACGATGGAACTTGTGACCTTAGTTAGCTAACAATAGTTTTTAAAAACGCACCCCAGAGTAGTACAAAGAACAACAATTTTGATTTAATTTGGATACTAACAAGACTGAAATCACCAGGATTTTAGAAGATGAAAGTGAGAGTTGATAGCAAAGCTGAAGGAAAGGAGGGAGAGAGGCAGAGGGAGAGCAAATATTTCAAAAGCTAAATGATCTTCTTGAAGGAAACAGACATATCCCAGAATGCAATGGGACAGGAAATACCCACAGAGAATGGTGGACTCCCCCTGGGTCCACATTAGAGGAATGCATGAAATGAATAGTGACATCATGTTGCTTGGTCAACAAATGCGAGTGATTGATGAGGACAAGCGGTCAGAATGATGGCCAGTTGTTGGCTTTCCCTGGGAGCTGCCATTTCCCTCCCATCCCAACTTCCACCCAGTGAAA
This sequence comes from Danio aesculapii, assembly GCF_903798145.1. NCBI lineage: Eukaryota > Metazoa > Chordata > Actinopteri > Cypriniformes > Danionidae > Danio > Danio aesculapii. Next base: position 34,602,192 of record NC_079441.1, on the reverse strand, counting down.
GGGATATTACTGATCCCGCTCTTTCTCTCTCTTTCCATCCCTTGCTCGCAGACCTCTAGTGGGGATACAATCTTTCATTCTGCCCTGCTGTCTGCTCTGCTTTGTAGACTTGTCTTGGTCTGTTTCTGATCAAAAGTTTGCCCGTATATGGGCTAGAAGAATTTTTGAGCATGAAATATTGATTTGTTAAACAAAACGCGATGTCGCTAACATCCTAAGGGATTTGATTAATGACCCTTCTTACCCGTCTAGTATGACAAAACATATTGTGACAGTTCTGGAAAGAACTCCCATGTGTTGTAACATTTTATTTATCCACTGTAATCATCAAACTTTGATCTGTTATGAAGAACAGACAGTTTCACAGAGGAATTACTAATTGAATTCAAGACAGTACATGAGAAAAGGGAAATCAGCTGGTTGTTAAACCGCTGGACACTGTTTAGAATCACTAAATCTTTCTTAATGGAAAAGCGACAGAGGATCACATGATGCCGGCTTGAGATCATGTGATCAGGGTGCCTGTTTTGATAGGTAGATGAGAGCACAAGGAGAGGAGACCACAAACTGGGCAACCATCTGCCACATGCCAACGGACTGAAGAGGCTTCCAGACCTGGAATCAGAGAAGGATGTGGTCAAAAGACATGAGACATGAAGAAAAACATTGGTGTAAAAGAACAAACGATGAAAGCGGGAGAAAGAAAGCGGAAAGGAAAGGCATGGTGTTTATAGTCGCCATCTTCTCTTTATTCTCCGCTCTCAATCAGTCCAAGTGCGGGGTAAAAGAGACGTGTCAACTCCCATCAGCTCCAGCTGAAGAAGAAAAAGGAAAACAGGGCCTTGGTTTGAAGTTCAAGGGTTGAGTTATTGCTCAGGTTGTGTAAACAATAGCCATATGCTGTCATATTATTGTACATCAGTGGGTAAAGGATGTCCTCAGATGTTATTTCATGGAGAAATAATGGAAAGCTAACAACACACACACTCTCACATGCTGAGCTCTTGAAACCTGAAGGGAGGATGACTAGTGGTAGCGATTCTCAAGTGGAAGACTTGGCTTTGACATGAAAGTGGTTTCTTGAAGAGCGTATGCAAATACACAGAGCACTGCAAAGTATCCTGCTTAAGGAAAGCCGGTGAGAAACACCATGCCTGGCTCAACCTGTTCTTGAACCTGCTAACTTTTGTGTCACATGCATGAGTTGCATGCCTTTGAAATATGGCATGAAATGCAGGTACCGTGACCATGACATGCACACACAAACATCAAATACTCAAAACACTGAGGGGATTTTGAGGTCATGGATTGTTGGTCTACTGTAAAAAGGAGGGGAAAAGAGTCATTAACCCTGAAATGAGGGAGAGGTGTGTGGGAGAGACGAGCTATAAGAATGAAACAGAAAATGAGGGTCAGATTAGTCTTTTCTCGGGGGGCCACGCACACAGTCTCAGGCAAGGATAAAAGGGCTTATTAATAGTTTCTGCTTTTACATGCCCCGAGTGGATGTTTATGTTGGAATTTGCTGCTTATGTGTGAACAGCTAACAACTGTAAACAGTGCCATTCAACTCTCATTTCCCTTACCTCACTGATATTGTTTCAACTCCGTGCTGAGGCGACCACAGTTTGAAAACATCATTTGGGTATTTATCTTTAAAGTGGCTCCACAGTGAGGGTCCCCTAGGGAGGTAATCAAGACAACACACAGGGTCCTTCCTTCTCTGAATTTTTGTGCCAAAGTTTACTTTCTGTAAATACATGCATAGAGACAGACAGACAGACAGACAGACAGACAGACAGACAGACACACAGACAAAAATGCAGATTAGCTACTGTAGGAGGTTGGTAAAAAGAAAAGTACCATATATCACAGTGTATTTTTAATACTATATATCTGTTGATACCAGGGCTTGACATTAACACCCGCCAGCCCACCAAATGTGGGTAGATTTCACCTGATAGTCACCCCCACTATCCACTTTGATTGGTTGAAGATAATTATGGTGGCTTGAGAAAGCCACCATACTGTTATACTACATAAACTGATTATTCTTCCGTCGTCTTCTTCTTCTTCTGAGATTTCTATTTGCATCTCCTCCTAGACCATCCATACAACCATCAAACTAACTCAAAACCTCCAAACTGGTCTTACTCGGGTTGCTATGTCTTTTCCAACCGATCCGACCTACAGTTTTCCGAAAACTGACCCGGAAAATCCGGAAAAGTCCCATTGACTTAACACTGGACCAACACTTTGTGACCTCATAACTTTGCGCCAGACTGTCATACAGATTTAATGTTGGACTTATTTAACTCCGACTACCAATCTGCCAATCACTGATGATCTTTCAACTTACAGAACCTAAGCAACTGTCCCATAGACTTCCATTGTAAAAAATTGCCATTGACTTTACGTTGGACATACTAGCAACATACTAATCCATACTAGAAACATACTAACAAACATACTAATCATACTAGCAACATGCTAATTCATACTAAATTCATGCTAACAATATGCTAGTTTATACAAGAAACATGCTAGCGACATGCTAATTCATACAAGAACCATGTTAACAACATGCTAATTTATGCTAGAAACATGCTAATTTATGTTAGCAACTACCTAGCAACCACTCAGAACACATTAGCAACCGCCTAGTAATTCCTTAGTAACCACTCAGAGCACCCTATCAACCGCCTAGCAGCACCTTAGCAACCACATAAAACACTCTAATAATATCTTAGCAACTACACAGAACACCTTAGCAACCACAAAGCAACGACTTGGCAACCACTTAGAATACTCTAGCAACCTCAGAATACCCTAGCAACTGCATAGCAACACCTTAACAACTACCTGGAAAACCCTAGCAACCACCTAGCAATGCCTTAACAAACAGTCAAAATACCCTAGCAACGCCTTAGCAACTGCCTAGCAACCATTCAAAACACCCTAGATACCACCTAGCAACACCTTAGCAACCACTCAGAACACCCTAGCAACCACCTAGCAAGAAACATGCCAATCTATACTAGAAACATATATGTACTTATCTATCTATGCCAACTGCTTCAAAGTTCTTAAAAATACTTCAATTTCAACTTTAAAACTACTTCAAACTTTCAGACTAGTCTTTCTCAAGCCACCATAAAGTTTGTCTACAAACTTTACTTTCTAGTTTTTTAAGTGTAGTTTTCTTAAAAGCAAGGTTCAACAACTGAAACAAAGAAACAGCTTGACTGACAAAAATAGTGTACGTGTATACAAAAGAAAGCAGGTGAATATCGAATGAGAGGATGACCACTCGCACACACAGGTGATGTGACTCGCACGAACACAAGTGACTGTTTAAAAAGTGTGCACGCTCCTGTTTCCTGGCGTGAAGCAATCGTGCCTGGAAACGTAACTGCTGCGATCGGTTCTCTTTGAAATAGATTGGACAAAAAGTGAAGCGCATGCACCCACAGTCCTGCTGCTTTCAAGAGCTCCAGATGTTTTAAAAAACTTGTCTTTTTGCAAGCAACAGCAATTCCCACTTTTGCTTTAACCATTCTTTGAACAGATTATGGCCCTATGTTAACCGTGTGCACGTGATCATCCTTTCAATCACACACAGGGTATGTTTTTCACCTGCTTTTTTGCTTACATTTATTTTTTTATTTATGGTTTAATTATCATTTTTACAATAACATTGCTTTAAAATAAGATTAACATGTGTTATAAACCCATTTATCTGTAGTTAACTGGTGATTTGAGAGACCTTTAGCCAGGACAGACTGTGCATGTTAGATACATGACAATAATTCTTTTTTAACTTTTTTAACAGTTTTTTTTAAAGGAAGTTTTTGTTGAATAAAAAGAGCATGTATACCGCTTTATTTTGCTTGTTTTGACAAATTATTTAAAATATGTGGCTAAGAAATAATTATTTATTTATTTTTGGTGTGGTCAGAGATGGCATGTGGACATATCACAAAGTCTAAATCCAGTAATTTTCATGTATCGAAGTCAAATTTATGCCTATAAAATATATTTTCCCAACAACAAAATTGTGGCTGGTGAAAATGGCAAGTGGCTAGTAATGCTGGAAATCTAATAGCCACAGTGGCTGGTGATCAAAAAAAGTTAATGTCAAGCCCTGGTTGATACCATTAATATCATAATTCAAGTGTAAAATTAAATTTCATCAGTAATTCTGGTTCTCCAATCTGAATGTCTTTGAAAGCATTGTTATTTTGCTGGATCAAAATGATATAATGTTTTAGTTGAGTTGTTGGGTGAACAACTAGTTAATATATGGTTTATTTATAATAAAGGTTTAATGAAGTAATAATGTTTTAAAATGTTTAATCATTTAAAATCATAACGTTCCATACCCTTTAAATGTTGATCTACATTTAACTTGTCTACACTTTGTGTCGTAATAATTACTTAGGTTAAAAGTAATGAGTGTAATAAGCAGGATAGAGTGCAGCCAGCCAGAAATTAATGCAAAATAGACCCCTTCACCCCTCCACTTTGAGGTCTGGGTTTATTCTTCAATAACTAGATGGATACATATTATCTGTTTCTTATTATAGCATAGATGTTAGTGGCAGATGTTTTCACATAACATGCAATTACAATAATTACCAGTTTATGGTATATTCCAGAATTGTAATATCTAGACATCACTAAGTAACTGAGCCGCGTTTACACTAATACGTTTTAGTTTTAAAATGCATAAGTTTTAATACCGTTATGCCTTCCGTCCACACTACCTCTGAGTGTTCTAGCCCCAAAAATGGAGCGTTTTGAAAATGCTGAAGAGGCCATTTTGATTTTAAAATGCTGCTGCTCTGTGTCAGTGTGGATGGAGAAAACCGAGACATCTGAAAACGGAGACTTAACTTAACAGACACCAAAATGTTAAGGCGTCATGTAGCTATATATTTATATGACCGTCATCATCACTGTATGCATATTTATAACAAAACGGAGCCTATAACGTAACAGCCTCCTTTCATTTTCATTGAAAATATGAAACATACCCTGTCTCTTTTGCTTTAATAATTTTAATAAGTTTTAATTACCATAATGGCCATTATTAAACTATAATGTTCAATAAGTTTATACAATATGATAAAGGCAAGCAATCAAATGTGCAGAATCTGGTTATGTGGTTACATTAATTATTATATTAACTTATCTTTGCACTCAAAACACGTTACCTGAGAACAAGTAACAGATTCAAAAGACCAAAGAGTCATTAGATAGAGACCAGATGAATATTTAATATATCTATATATCTATATCATGTTTAAGAACTATAGTGAGATGACATTCAGTGGTATATCCTTGATGAACTGTCCGACATGCGCTGCTCTCACCTGAGGAGGTGCGCTCAAAGCACCCGCTGACTGCAGAGCACGCCTGAGAGTGTGTGTGGTCACGTGAGGTGCGATTTCAGCGGTGTAGTGTGGACAGAGATCTGTTCAGAAACGCTTGGTGAAACGCCAGTGTGGATGTGGATTGTTTTCCTTCTAAAACGCCATTTCAAAACTAAAACATATTAGTGTAAACAGGGCCTTAATAATGTTAGAGAAAGTAGGTAAAAATTGCAATAAGTGAAAATAATACATTCAATAATAATAATAAATAGATTTAAAAAGAAATGTACAACTTTTAGGATGTAAGAAAATCAAATCTGTTACTCTGTCCGCTTGAACTGTTTTTGAACAGTAGGGAATAATACTGTATACGTTTGTGCATGTGTATATGTAAAGGCAGGGTTTTACACACACACACACACACCCACAAAATCTCATACTCGTCCAGCCCTTGCTGCTTTTTATTGGACAAATATAAAATTAACAGCAGTCAAGAGCTGAGATGGTGAGTCAGTGCGCCTCAAACACACATTTCCAATCGCAGGTCAGCTGTATGCTCCAATAAAACTTTACAGGCCAGCTTAAAGAAGCGCTGCCACTTTACAAGAAACAAACTTTCCTAATTAATCATCAAATTAATAACCTCAGGTCATTTACCACCACACCAGCCGGGTGCAAATTCCTATTAAAAGCAAAACCTGCAACAGCGGCCTAATGGCCATTGACATAAATCAATGAAAAGCTGCAGTGAAATTTTCCCTCGCTGAGCTGACTAATAGGAGAACTGTAAAAAGCACAATGCACGCCCAAGGAGAAGTGACCTAGCTGTGGCGTTAAACTTTTATACAGCCCTACTGCGCTTAGTTTAAAACCACATCAAATAGTGAAAATTGGCAAAAAAAAAAAAAAGGGAGGCAGGTGAGATGATAGCCAGAACAGCTTGAAGGCCTGTAAGTGTTCAGCCCAGGTGGGGGCACTTTCAAATGCACAAATGTGTGTGTTTTAGGCCCAATTATGTGTTGGACACGAGGAACAGTGTGTTAACAGTTCGGCTGACAAGCTTCTGTCTGACCCGGGTGGAACACAGGTGGCAGAAAACTGCAATGTAAAACTCCTCGCCAGGCTTGCTCTCTAAGAGATTAATGACATAAAGGATTTGTCCCATCAGTCTTCAAAAGGCGAGTAAAGGTATGCGTGGAATTCTTGATCCCGGCCTATTTATAGTGGAAGTGATAGAAGAAGAGTTGGGGACATTTGTGAAGCCGTCATCATAGCTGGAATTCTTCCTCGGAGCTGATGAAAGAGCAGGAAAGAGGGGACATTGGGCTGCACGGGGGGTGATGGAGCTGCCGTTCGCTGCCAGGATGGGCAGCTGGCTCGCGTCTACAAAGGAAACTGTGGTGGCCATTTTTAGAAGTCTCTTTGAAAAAGCAAAACAAGCCCAAACAGTAAAGAATGAAGAAAAGGCTGAAAAAAAGAGGGGCGTCTTGAAGAGCCAGAATAAGCCTTTTGCGCAGACAGAAAGAAAGAAGGTAAACAGAGAGAGCCTGTTTCAGGGACTAATGGGCTTTCATTTCGGGCCGTGTGTTACCAACAGTATGGATTAGAGCTCGGTTTCAGAGATTACCTAAAGGGGGTTTTCTCACTCTAAAGACCCTCAAAGGATAGGCTGTGTTGTGTTGTATAAGGCTGAGGGATATACGTTGACTTGCGTGTGTATTAAATGACGGTCAGTGATCCCCTCAGTGTCTTACAGGTATACTTATACGAGTGTGTTTGTGTGTGCTGAGGTGTTGACCTTCCATTAATTAAAAGCGGCCGGCTGAACTCCAGGGACAGAGCAGCTAAACAGCACAAGTCACAGTGCTAATACCAGGCAATTAAAACAGGGAGGCAATGTGAGTATATAAACATAGAGAGAAGCAATTAACACGCTCGCGAAACACTATGGAAGCCACTCTGGAAAATCGCAGGGCAGTGATCAGGCTGCTTCAATTTATAGCTTGGCGTATTTAATAAAAATAGCCAGATTCTATTTATACACTTGGATGGAAAGACATTAAAGATCATAAATAAATACAGTGATTTAAAGACATTAATAGGCTGAATATTGATTGGCTATGTTGCGCTGTGTGTCGATATTTTCATGTGTTTTATTAAAGCTGCAGTGGATCATAGTTGAGCTACTAATGTGCTTGTGAAATAATATTACAATTTAAAATGTTTTCAAAATGTATTTTTTCTTGTGATTCAAAGCTGAATTTTCAGCAGCCATTACTTCAGTCTTCAGTGTTATATGATTGGTCACATGAATCCTGATTTTTGTGAGAACTGTGAAATAGGATTGTCTGACAATTAGACAGTTCAAAAGAACAGCCTTTGTTTGAAATAGATAGCGTTTCTAACATACTATAATGATCTTTACTAGGTAGTTTTATGTATCTTTGCTAGATAGAGGTATTCATTAAAAATATGAAAATATTATTAATCATTTAAATGGTAAAAAAACCTGTAATAATGCTACGTTAAACATGTGTCCTTTTTTGTTTTTAATATTTGCTTCATGTTGCATGTTGGCACAGTGGCTCAGTGGTTAGCACCGTCGCCTCACAGCAAGAAGGTCACTGGTTCAAGTCCCAGCTGAGCCAGTTTCTGTTTTCTGTGTCGAGTTTATATGTTCTCCCTATGTTTGCGTAGGTTTCCTCCGGGTGCTCCGGTTTCCCCCACAGTCCAAAGACATGCAATATAGGTGAATTGGATTCACTGAATTGGCCGTAGTGTATGAGTGTGTGTGGAAATGAGTGTATGGGTGTTTCCCAGTATTGGGTTGAGGCTGGAAGGGCATGCACTGCGTAAAACATATGCTGGATATGTTGGCAGTTTATTCTGCTGTGGTGACCCCTTATAAATAAGGGACTAGGCTGAAGGAAAATGAATGAACGTTGCATGTTGTTTGCTATTCACTGTGTTATTTCAATGTCACATGCTCTAACGTTATGGTGTTTTGCATCTGTCTTCATGACTTCATGCCTGTGAATCTCTATATATTACACTACTTCTCTTAGGTACTTGTTATGAACTCTAACTTATCATGTGGCTTTCCCTTCACCACCTACATTATTATTGTCAGTATATGTTGATTTGCTACTATTGAATTACTAATCAACAGAAAATGGCCACTTGATTTACTGGACTTGATTCATTTACTGTTTTAAACTGTAAAAAACTGCAAAGTTATTTTGTTATTGTATTTTTAATATATTTATTTTGACTGCCAGTTTAGTTTTGTAAATATAAATATATTTCTTTATTTTGTTGTTAGTGATGTTAATTGACGTTTCTACTTGCTAGATGAAGATGCCCAAATCAGGCTAGTCTCAAAAACTGTAGCATTTCAGTCAGACTAAAGCGTTTGGCTCAGATTATTAAGTTATTGTTAATCTGACTAAAATCAAACCTTTATAGTATGTACAGTAAATGAAGTGACAGATGGGACTGTGGATTTATGCAGGATTCTACAAGCACACCAGAAAAGTTCCTAGGGACTTGGTTAACTAGCTGGCACTGTATATACTGTATCATACAATAAGCATGAAATAACCATTGCTCACACTTGTATAGCGACACTATTGTCTTTGTTCAATTCTTCTTCTTAACAGTGTGAACACACTTGTGTTGAAAGATAAAAACACAAGTCAGTCATACACAGAAGACATCTGTGCCAATTCAACAGCACTAACAGCCTATGAAATTCCATTTTCCACTCTGAAGTAACTGTGTGTGTGTTGCTGTTTATGCCTCTTCTTGAGAAAGTCTCATCTAGAGCTAGTCTTGTCAGTGCGCAGGTCTGCACAAGACATGTGGCCTTCTCACAATTATGACTTTCTTTTCTTGCAATTTATCTAATTTTTTTTCTTGTGATTTTGATTTAGCGGCATTTCTGCCAAGTCTGCCTGTTGCACTTGGAAGTTATAAAGTGGCAGTGTGATACAGTTGAAGTCAGAATTATTAAACCCCCTGAATTATTACCCCCCCCCCCTGTTTATTTTTCCCCCATTTCTGTTAACAGAGAGAAGATTTCTAATTCATTTATAATAACTGATTTATTTGATCTTTTCCATGATGACAGTAAATAATATTTTACTAGATATTTTTCAAGACGATTCTATACTAGGTTAATTAGGTTAACTAGGCAGGTTAGGGTAATTAGGCAAGTTATTGTATACTGTTGGTTTGTTCTGTAGACTATCGAGAAGAATATATATAGCTTAAAGGGGCTAATTATTTTGACCCTAAATGGTTTTTAAAAAATTAAAAATTTCTATCATTCTAGCTAAAATAAAACAAATAAAACTTTCTCCAGAAGAAAAATATTATCAGACATACTGTGAAAATGTTCTTGCTCTGTTAAACATTATTTGGGAAATATTTAAAAAATAATTACAATTCAAAGGGGGCAGCATGGTGGCGCAGTGGGTAACACAATCGCCTTACAACAAGAAGGTTCCTGGTTCAAGCCCCAGATGGGTCAGGTGGCATTTCTTTGTGTAGTTTGCATGTTCTCCCCGTGTGGGTTTCCTCTGGGTGGGTTTCCTCCAGGTGCTCCGGTTTTCCTCCCCCACAAGTCAATGCGCTATTGAGTAGGGGTGAATTGAGTAAGCTAAAATTGTCCGTAGTGTATGAGTGCGTATGGATGTTTTCCAGTGATGGTTTGCAGCTGGAAGGGCATCCACTGCGTAAACCTTATGCTGGATAAGTTGGCGGTTCATTCTGCTGTGGCAACCCCAGATAAAGGGACTATAGCCAAAAAGAAAATGAATGAATGAATGAAAAACTCAAAGGGGGGCTAATAATTTTGACTTCAACTGTATAAACAGCAAGATAAAAATCTGTATCATTATTATTTATTTAAGTCTGTTTTTACAAGTTTTTATCTAACTAAATATTTAATTATCACAATTTTTGCAATTCTGTTTATATCTCACAATTTCTGTAATTGCGAGTTTAAAGCCTGAAACTTTAAGAGTCCAACTCATAATTATATAAAAAAAAAGAAAATCCTTAAGATTTTTATTATTCCAAATGTGTAAACAAGCCTTCTAAATATATAGGCCTACTAACACTCTTATAACTTTAATATTTAATTCATATGCCTTTTTAGGTAGTTTAGCTATATTTTATCTTATATTTTCTGTATTTTATAGACTATTATGCTTATAATTATGTTGTATATTTTCTGTACAGCATTTTGGCTCACTTCTGTGTTTGTAAAGTGCTCTATGAGTAAAGTTTGACTTGACTTGATAATAAAAGTTCTAGAGTATAAAATATCCAGATATTTTTTTTATCTCTCTCTCTTCTCTTATTTTTTCCTGTAGCTCGCGCCTGCCACCCTGTAATTTGCTGATTTGCACGCATGTCAAAGCTAGACCCATCGAGAATAGCGAGAACAAAGAAACAGACAGAATGTGAAAAAGACATTAACTAAAACAGAGGAAAGGATGAGAGGAAAGAAATCTTATTTTGAATGAGAATGCAGGCATTACCCTGTCTATTGTTTCAATGTGCATATTTGTTCACAATAACTTCGAGATGCTCATGACTTTCCCTCACCCAGATCCGCTCTTTTTCCTCTCGCTGTCGACAAAGTCTGGTGGTGTTGAGTGTGTTTGGTCTGTACTGGACAGCAGTGTGTGTGCCATCCATCTTGCGGGCCACAGTCGGGGCAGTTTGAACAGCTCTATCTGCTATGGGGGGAGTTTTGGGATAAGGGTGATTAGCTGCGGCTCACACATTCATCCAGCCCATTATCAACACCTCACTACTGTGATCTGTCTTTCTCTCTCAGCCCTACAGCCCACGAATGCTTCCAACACTTCAGAGAGCCAGAAAGAGGTAATAATGTATTAGCTTGAACCCACTGAGAGATAGGCCTCAATCTCAATGTTACAGAAGAAGAGGGTCTACACAACCGACTCCTTGTGAATCTTTATAGGAAGTGGTCAGGCTTCTAGCTACTTGCTAGTGGGACAACTTGTGGGTGTAAGCGATTTGGGTGTATGGCCAAACACAATAAATGCACTATATAAATACACATTACATACTGAAACAATTTCACATGTATGCATTTGTTTTATGTGCAGTTGAAGTCAGGATTATTAGCCCCGCTTTGATTTTCTTTTTTTTCTTTTTTTAAATATTTCCCACACTTTTAGAAATAAAGGTACGCGAGCTGTCACTGGGGTGGTATCTTTTCAAAAGGTAAAGATTTGTAATAGGGTTGTTAAAGGGTCAATATTGATACCTAAAAATATATATATATATATATATTATATATATATATATATATATTATATATATATATATATATATATATATATATATATATATATATTATTAGTACCTAAACATTTTAAGAGGAACACTTTTGTACTTTTTAGATACTAATATGTATCCTTGAGGTATTAATATGGACCCTTTAGGTACAAATTTGTACCTTTTGAAAAGTTACCACCCCAGTGACAGCTCGCGTACCTTTATTTCTGAGAGTGCAAATGGTGTTTAACAGAGCAAGAACATTTTCACAGTATGTGTGATAATATTTTTTCTTCTGGAGAAAGTCTTATTTGTTTTATTTTGGCTAGAATAAAAGCAGTTTTACATTTTTTAAAACCCATTTTAAGGTCAAAATTATTAGCCCCTTTATGCTATATATTTTTTTTATAGTCTACAAAACAAACCATCTTTATCTTTACCTGCCTAGTTAACCTAGTTAAGACTTTAAATGTCACGTTAAGCTGTAAAGAAGTGTCTTGAAAAATATCTAGTAAAATATTATTTACTGTCATCATGGCAAAGATAAAATAAATCAATTATTAGAAATGAGTTATTAAAACTATTATGTCTAGAAATGTGTTGAAAAAAATCGTCTCTCCATTAAATAGAAATTGGGGGAAAAAATAAAGAGGGGGGCTAATAATTCAGGGGGATTAATAATTCTGACTTCAACTGTATATTTGTATCTGAATTTCCAAAATATTCTTGTCACTTTTTGAAGTGTGTGTAGATAAACTGTGCGTTTGTGGCCACGGCTATAAAAACCCATTAAATGTAAAAGAAAGAAAACACAAATGTTGTTTTGTCCTTTTTTTCCTGGAAAAAGCAGTAAAAACTGTTATTTTGGCCACATGCACTCTGAAATTACATCTTGTCAATTTACCTTTTAGTCACTTTTCCCTGACTTTCCCTATCTAAAACCAGAATTTCCATGAGTTTATTGAACGGAAAAGTTTCATTTTAAAATAGTTTTATATAACTTTAATAACCATCACGAGAACTAAAATGGATCATTATTTATTATTAAAATATCTGAGCTACTTATTGTTTGTGTGGTGCAAAATGCTCTCTCTCCCATATTTAACAGCTTGATAGTAGTTTTACAGTTGTAGCTTTACTGTCATCTACTTTTAAACACCCATTCTTTGAAGAGGTCATTTTAAAGCCAAAGCTCCTAAAATTCAGCCTCAATTAACAGGTACAGTCTTTTGCCAATTGATGAGCAGGAAAGAAATAAAATAAAGCAACAGTAGCTTAACCATAACAACAGGCATTAAACAATGCAATAAAAACATAGTATAGAAAAAATACACTTTAATGTATAGAAACAAAAATTTAAACACAACAAAAAAAAACATACAACCACCACACAAACAATAAGTAGCTCAGTTTTTGTTTTTTGTTTTTTCAAAATGATAATAAATAATTATCCTTTGTTGAGCTCATAATGGTTATTAAAGTTCTGCAAAATGGTAATCAAGCTAATACCATTTTATTCCATGACTTGGACAATAAAATATAAAAAGTCCCTACCTTTTAAATTTGGAGTATCCTTTTAAATGATGTTCAGAAAGTCCATGACCAGTGGGAACTCTGTAAAATAGAAAAGAACATAATCATGCACAGTGATGAAAATGAGACAATGTTTAATGTATTAGAATTTTTAATGAATTTTAATAAACATAACTTTGTGATTAGCCAAAGTGTAATAAACTGAAACAAAAGTAATTGATTCATGAAACCAAAGGCTGTTAAACAGACCCAAAATGATTTCAAAGTCAGGGGCAAATGTCAGAATGTCTAGCCGAGGAAAAGCTGCTCTCGCCGGACACGTTTTTATCTTTTTTTTTTCCTTCACTTCATCAATTGGTGTTTTTTTTTCCTCACCACTGGCTTGCTTGGTTTGTGACTTGTGGGGCTGCGCATTGATGGATTTGCTCTTCAGTGTTTGAACTTTCACCAGTGAATTTATACCACACTGAACTGAACTAAACTGAGCTTTTTTTCACACAATCTTTATAAATAAACCACCGATTTGTGTTTTGAAGAACTACATTCTCGCATGAAAAATTGCAATTGAGCACTTAAAACATTGTAATATCAAGTTCACATACACAGAGGTCAAGCACATGGTAAATAAACAGAACAGAAGGAACTCAAGACAACAAAAACTATCTCTCTTCTCTTCTTAGCTCAACTTCTCAATAATAGAGTAAAGAATGTCATTCTCGGATGCAGTTGATGTGTGCGATAAGAAAAAATATATATCAATGGATGAATTTGTCTACATCTGTCGCTCACTACTTCTTGTCCATAACTCCATCCAGCTCATCTCTTCAGGGTCATGACTGTCCTCCCACAGGAACAGCAGCTCTGATGCACCCTTTCTCTCTTGCTTTTTCGATCTCCCCATTCTCATCCATCACACATCTCTTGTTTACAACAGTGAGAGCTAATACACATGGGAGACGCACACAGTCCGAAGCTTCACATCACCGTTTTCCTTGTAAAAAAAAATTACCTACGGTCATCAAATCTATATTTAACATCCAGTGTGGCTATTGTTTGCAGAGGTGAATGAGACCATCATCATTTAGCTGAATGGTATAACTGTGTCGCAATGACAATGAGAGGAAGTCATTCGTCAGGACTTTGGCAGACGGTGGAATACAGTAATACACATTAATTCACTGATTTAGCAAGCATCTGGATACAGTAGTCATCTAAAATGTTAAGAAAAAGCAAACATAAATGATAACTTCCCAAAAGATTTTACTGCCCATTTTCACGTACTGGAGGTGTATGAGAATATGCAACTGACGTACTATTTATCAAGCATTAGGAAACACGTGTTGTAATTTTAGAGTATTTTTCCAATCACTAATAAACGCTTACCCACGCTTCAGATACTTTTCTAAACTCTTAACACAGACTCACACCTACAAAACACAATTGGCCAAGCGGATAATTTTCTTCTCAAAAATAAATTATGGGTGTCACGTTGGCACAGTGGGTAGCACAATCGCCTCACAGCAAGAAGGTCACTGGTTCGAGTCTCGGTGGCGTAAGTTGGTATTTCTGTGTAGAGTTTGTATGTTCTCCCCGTGTTTGTGTGGGTTTCCTCTGGGTGCTCCGGTTTCCCCTACAAGTCCAAGACATGTGCTATAGGTGAATTGGGTAAGCTAAATTGACCGTAGAGTGTGTGTGTGTGAATGGGAGTATATGGATGTTCCCAGTGATGGGTTGCAGCTGGAAGGGCATCTGCTGTGTAAAACATATGCTAGAAACATTGGTGGTTCATTCCGCTGTGGCGACCCCAGATTAATAAAGGGACTAAGCCGAAGAGAAAATGAATGAATGAATGAATACATTATGTTAAATATATACTAACCCTTCATTGAACTTTACCAAAACACTGGAAATCTGACTCAAAATGAATTTATTCTGTCAAAGAATAACACTTGTTTTCACTTCACAAGGGACAGTACATTTAAAGCACACCAGCTTTCAAAATACTGGCTATTGTTGACATTAGTTTCAGTTTTACTGGTATTTGCATGCAAAACATGCAATCCTCCATTTTGACACTACATTTCTTGGTTGGGAACTGTCCACATTCACATTCAAAAGCATTCCAGTAAAAAGCAAATAAGTATTTTTTTTCCCTTTACTGTTTACTACAGGAGGTACAGCAGAAACACGGTATAATAGAACAGAAAAAGTTTTACAGTATTGCTTACAGTGGCTTTTTCAGAAGGATGTGTTCATACATCATTTGCACTAAAATACAACCGCTTTTGTTTAATGTTATTAATAATTATATAAATATTTTTTTCATTCACTCCTTTTTTATTTTATTTAATATTTATTTATTTTCTTTTTTTGGTATGTTCTGAGCTATGGAGTAATAGAGAAATTGCCAAAATCCCTTATACGTAAAAATCTTGACTCTAATATGTCAAAAAAGAAGAATTTTGAGAATGACTTTTCATATTTTGTGCTAGAAAATTATGGCACATATTTAAATTATGGTCTATTTACATGACATTTTTTTTTTGCAGTTCATAGTGTAATCAATCAAATGGGGAAGTATGGTAACAACTATATATATATATATATATATATATATATATATATTTTTTTTTTTTTTTTTTTTTTTTTTCTCCTGCAGTTTTATATGACACAGACTTGAAAGAAAAAGAGCAAAAGTTGACATACAATGCTCAGCATATATAAGTACACCCCTCACAAACCTCTCATTCAAATTAATGTTTTCTATAGGAAGCTTTACGATATTATATTTGTGCATATACATTAGTTTAGTCAGTACTGAAGCCAAATCTGGAGCTTATATAAGTAAATAACTTACATTAATGGTTAAAAAATTAGTAGCCCAAATTTAGGTTATAGAAAAATATTAAATAAAATTTTCAAAAATAGAAGAAATCAAAAGAAAAAAAATTTATACAATTTTGTTGAAATGTCGTTGTTTGTAATTGTTTTTTGCAATATATTGCATGAATTTAAATGTATTATCTTTCAATTTCTAAACATGATATTTAGGTGATTAAAATATTATTGTAATAAATATTTCTGTTTAATAAATCTGTTTTGTTCAAATGCACCAATATATATTACCCATATTCACTGAGAAATGGATAAAAATATAAATTTTCAAATTGGGGTGTGCTCATATATGCTGAGCACTGTATGGGAAACTTGTAAATAATTGTGTCCTTGTGTCCACTTTGTTTCCATCATACACATTTCTGACGCCTCCTGCCCTAAAACCTAAAATAAGCTCAGAAAATGCAAAGCACTTTAATCACGCTGTACAAGGCTGCTGGGTTAGCTTGATAAATGAAGCCATTGTCCCGTGATTATCGCAGTTATTCACAGCACACGCACAACAGGGGAATCTTGCATTTGTTGCATTACATGGAAGGAGTCGCTGCTGCGCTCCTCACATGTTTCTCTGTCACAGCAGATTAAAGCACTGTGGTAGACATTTATAAATATGAGGTAATCTGGCGTTCTGCGTTAGCTGCTATTATGCCATCATTATTTCAGTGGTGGCTGGAGCTCACACATGATTCATTGAAAGAATAGTGTAAAGAATTGCTCTCATTCTGTAAAGACATGCTTAAAGTATGAATTAATCACTCGCACAGTAAGTGTGAAATCGCTCTGTATTACACTCCACCAGCACTGGCACTGAATGAGAGCTGCTTTGGACATTATCTGTATTTAAGTGCACAGATTTCTGGGGGGGTGTATCAAAATGATGGTTCACCCAAAGATGAACTCATTTGCTCACCCTCATGTCATTTCAAATCTTTATGACTTTCTTTCATCTGGAACACAAAGAAAGATTTTTGAAAAGGGTTCAATGTATTTTTTTTCTTCTTCATACAATAGACTGGAAAAGAGAATTTTGATTTGGACCTCTTGGTGTTCTTCAAAATACCCTTGTTTGTTTTCCACAGAAACAAAGCCGTATTGAGTTGGAACAACAAAAGGGTGAGTAAATGATTCATGCAAATGTTTTTTTTTGTTGGTTCCCTTTAGTTCAGACTACAAAATAGTTTTGTTTATATTTATGTTCCAATAGTCACTGTGTGTGTTATGAGATTATAATTCTCGTCATAATTTGGACAAGAAACATATGAGACACATTGCTTCTAGTCATCACATGTTGCCATTAACAACATGCATGATGTCATTGAAAAGGCGGAACTAACAACTGAATTCAGTAAACAAGAAAATAAATGAACAAAGAAAGAAAGAAAGAAAGAATGAAACAAAGAAAGAAAGAAAGAAAGATAGAAAGAAAGAAAGAAAGAAAGAAAGAAAGAAAGAAAGAAAGAAAGAAAGAAAGAAAGAAAGAAAGAAAGAAAGAAAGAAAGAAAGAAAGAAAGAAATTATTGGTTAAGGATCTTTCGCTCTGGACAAACTTATTCCACAGTTCCTAGAACTATTGGTGAACATAACCACATTTTTGCTTGTTCGCAAAATAGGAACCAGGAACAATATTTGTTCAATCAGTGGTATTTTGGGAAACTAAATTAGCTACTTCTTGGGGAACTAAGCCTGTTGTTCAGTTGCTATAAGTGAGTCTATAACTATTTGGTGACAAAGCCACTATAATTTCTTCATGCATCACCGGCAGCTTTTTTTTTTACCATGTTTAAAAGCTGTTTAGAAGAACCTGCTTCTGTTGGTCAACATCACAGACATGACGAACTCACTGTCAATGTGGAGGATCGAAAGAATTAAATATACTAGTCTGTCTGATGGGAGGCAGTTTAAATACAATGTCTTGCGTCATCCACTTTAGAAGCTGTTGCACTGGAAAAAGGTTTTCAAAGGTCTTAAACATACTGGTTGAAGAATTTTCATGTTTTCATGTTTCATTTTCATGTTCATACTGCAAGAAAATAGAAATAGTTTTAGTTACAGGAACACATTTCACAGAGACTAAATTAGCTTCTACTTCATGGCTTGGTCTTACCCTGCACAAGATACTACCAGTGATTGGAGACCAGTGACCTCCAGTGATCCTTAAAAATGCTTTTTAATTTGTAATCTACTCTTTTCAAGGTTTAATAATGCCTTATTTTCAGGTAAAGTGCTTGAAATTGCAAGCATATGCAATTGGGTTGCTTTCATAAAAGAAAACTCTGGAACGCAATCTGCCATATTTTATGCCCTTTGAAATTAAAACAAAAATACATTTAAGATGAAAGATGACACATACAGAATACAATAGCACATATAACATATCTGATATAATGTGATGAAGTATTTATATGTAAATATGGAATTTGTCACACTTGTAAAGGGCTGGAATAATTTGAAAATCCACCTGAACAGTGCTTACATTTGACTTTGGAAAAGCTGTAAGAATCCTGTAGCTCCTAAATCTGAGTTTCTATAATGACTCCTGCCACCTTAAAAATCCCCACAGGCTGATTGTAGTGAGAACCCAGCATTGATCATTTTGTTGACAATTTTCTCTTACCTGTCTGCTTAAGAAAACTTAAAATTACCTTTCAAGTACAACTTATTCTACTAACCCCAGAACTACACTTAGAATAAAAGTCTACTTAAACTTTAATAAAGTTAGCTGACATAAATGCAAAGTTACCTTTAACTATCACAATATCTAAAGGAGACAAAAAAAAACATGTATGTGTGAAGTAACCTTTTGTCATTTGTTTGCTTTTGTTCTTCATACACATTTAGCTATGCTAAATGTCTTTGCAGGACGGTATTATTGAGGATCCATCCCATGACCTCTGAGCATGTCAGAGTAATGCTGTGTGAGTGATGAATGGCTCTGATGCTCATGTGGTGATGTCAGACACTGTGGTCCGGCTGTGTGGCATTAAGAGGTTTATTTTGTTATCACCAGCATAGAGACATCCAGCCCCGAGCGCATACACACAGACAGCAACTCAGTGTGTTGTACTTCTCAGAAATAACAAATAGCTGTTGCGATAACTCTACACACGGTTGCTTACAATATTAAACATTACACAATGATGTTTTGTAGATACAGACTAAACATATTTCTCATTTATTTATATGTGTAGGATGATATTGGATTTTGTTCACTGTTCATTTATGTTTTTTTTTCTTGATCAGTACTTTTAAATTTCAATTATGCAAATGTCATGTCTCTCAGTTATTCATACTGCTTTATGCCTAAATTAACTCTTAGCTTATGAAAATGATATCAATTTAACAGTACTTGCAATCATGAAATTTATTTACAGTACTTTGTTTATTTAAACAAAAGAGTAGAGAGTGATAGAAATGGTGATGATCAAGTCGTTTGTCAAATATATCATTTAAATAATTAACAGAAATAGAGACTGATCATTTATTGATGTATATCAGCATTAAAGGGATCATTGAAAAATATGTTGTTGTTGATGCAAATCTCAATGTGAAATAATAATATAATAATAATAATAATAATAATAATAATAATAATAACGTTTAAGCATATTAAATGATTGAAATAGTCTGTCACAGGTGTCTGACATTTTACCCAAATATTAAACTATGATATTTAATAATTAATAATTATTTTATTATTTGATAAAACTTTATGAATACTAGCATCTTTTAATAATCTATATTGAGATGAATGTACTCCTCCAATCGTGAATATAGTTATATAGTTATATATATATATATATATATATATATAAAGAAAAAAATATTATTTCTATAAAAAGAAAGAACGCATTCTTTCTTTTTTGTTTAAGAAATTGTCACTGAATAATTCTGATCTATAGGAATCCTTCAAAATAAGGCTAATACTACTAAGAAAATAGACCATGATTTTTTTTTTTGTTGTTGTTAAATGCATCCCCAAGATGAACAACAATGAATAAACACAGTGGGTGCAGATGGCAAAAACAGTCTGACAGTATTTAAAAAGAGTTTACTTTCATAAAGACACAGCACATTATGCATATCAAGTCCTTCTTTACCAAACTAATGAAGCCTGGTAGTTTAGACTCCCTCTGCTCCTCCTGGGACCCTGAACTGAATATCCTGAACCCATTAAAAGTTCTCTATGGTGTGATCTGAGGGGATTTTCTAAAGCAGGTCTTTGAGAGGGACATTAAACAGTCTTTAACAGAGCTTTCATCTCTAAAGCGCTATCAGTAGGCGCAGAGCAGGCTGGCACTGCCTGGCATGCTATACTGGGCTACTGCCTTTATCAGTTCACTTTAATTAGGAAACAAGCTTCTGTTTCTGTATCTGCTTAACCAGCCATGTGCCACACATATAGAGTGCATACACGCGCACACACACACACACATACACATTTAAGGTATGCGCACACAGTGATTGATGGATATAATGCAAATCAGACATATACTGTCAAATACAAGTTCAAAAATGAATTCAAATTTAAAAAAAAGCTGCTTTTTCATCTTTTGTATACAAAATGAGTATATTGATGTCTTCTGGGGAACTTATAAAAGAAAAATGGAACCACTGTTCATTTTAAGATAGACTACGATGATGATTAGTATTACTAGTCCTGTTTTTGTGCAGTTGAAAACACACTGAAATATAACAATCTTTAGGAGAGTTTACAGGGCATATTGTACAGAGAAACTAATCATAAATGTATATGAGGCCAAACAATGAACAGAATGAAATGAGGGCGTAAAATTGAGATATAAATAGAGAAATAATTCACTCAATTAACAGGTGTGTAGAATTAATCTACAAGGACAATAATGGGAAAAGTTGAAAAATGCTAGCTAAACCTAAACAGTATATAGACTCTTATTATTATTATTATTATTATTAGTAGTAGTAGTAGTAGTAGTAGTAGTAGTAGTTGTTGTAGTAGTATCTGCAGTTATAAATCTTATTGAGATGCTTAAAAATATTTTGTATTGAGTATTTTTCCTAAAAAGTAAAAACATATATATATAAATATATATTAAAGTGAGCATTGATGTGGGGGGATTGACTGATTAATTGATTCATTCATTCATTCATTAATTAATTTTCCTTTGGCTTAATCAGGGGTTGTCACAGCTGAATGAACTGCCAACTATTCCAACATTTGTTTCATGCCCTTCCATGCCCTTCCAGCTGCAACCCAGTACACATTTACACACAAACCATATAGCCGAATTTGGGTTGGGGTTTTGGTTCATAGATTGAACCATCAATTGTGTATATTGCAAACAAGGTATGAAGCTGATCAGTCAGTTTTTGTCACGTGGCATTCATTCAACTAGGATCATCTGGAAGGCGCGAGTGCGTTACGCCACTTGCGCGGGCAAGCCATGCACCTTCATTAGAAATAAGGAACTTGCACGAACTCTAAAAAAGACCCGATCATTTGCGATCTCCAGCAGTTGATCTTCTTGCACAGACATGGTGAATTCACCTGATTTGTTGACAAATGGGCTGCAGATCTATTCCCTGGCAGATCACAGGTCCCTCACTGGACCTTTTCCTCTTAGCAAAGAAACTTTTTAAAGACATCTGTTTCTTACTATTTTTTCTTGGGCGCTCAACTGACCGAGATGTAAGTGAGAGAATATGGTCATTTTTCAAAATAAAAATCGCTCAGACTCAGATAATAAATAAAAAGTAAATAGTGAATGATTTCTTGTGAGCCACGTTACTAATTGATCCACGGACTGGTACCGGTCCGAGGCCTGGTGGTTGAGGACCACTGGACTAATGCATTGCATATTTGTCTTTCCATCCATAATTTTTATGCAAAATTCTAATCTTCAACTAAAACTTGGATCAAAAAACCTAAAAGCATACCTTTTTGTAGGATTCTAAATAAATTTACCTGATTGATTTTACAAGGAAGAATGTTTATTTAATTTTTGCTTTTAAACCTCTCTCTCTTTCACTCTCTTTATTCTCAATCATAGCACTTTCTCACACCATTCATAACACTTGAAAAAAACCACACTCCTTTTCAACTTAAACTGTAAAAGATATAATTTACAACATAAATACATTTACACTCATGTGAGTAGCTGTGGGAGATTTGTAGCTCTAAAATGGGAAGCTGAGAGGAACCAACTGTCCCACAATCCTCGCTACACCCATCAGGTAGGTGGGGATACACCCTTTTGTTACAAAGGACACAAATAACTTTTCGTTTTTTTTTTGAAGTGGAAACACACATGGATAAGAATAGAAAGGGAAAGGTGTCTTTTGAGCTTATCCCTTCAATAACAACATTAAAGATAGACTGAATAAGTGGAATGGCTTATTTCCCAGCACAAGGTCAGGAAAGAGCTTGAACTTCCAATAGGAATATAATGTCAAACAAAAGAATCGCTCATAAATGTACGCAAACCAATGACATGTTCCGATGCCCTCTGTGCAAATTTCTCTGCAACAGCGTTAAAGATCAGGGGAAATGTGTCGAGAGTGACGTGACAATTGTGAGCAGGAACCCATACACCTACATCCTGATGCGCGTAAATACGAACAGCTATAAATGCAACAATGATGTCAAACTGAGCCGCAAATTCAGCGTGAGATGTTTGTGCCTTCCTCTCCACCCGGCCATTACATCAAATTATTTTCCTGGCTAAAGTTCCCTCACGTTGAATTTCACAACCTGACATTGATAGCATACAGTTTTACTCTCTCGTTCCCCTGTTCCTCTCTTAAACTCCCATTATATACACAGTATGTGGACTCTTGGGATCATCTACATTATCCAGGGCTTTAGTACACCAAACTCATTTGCACTTCTTATATGTGCAGAAGGGTATAGGGCCCTGAGAGACCTGGAAACAGTTATTCTCACCAGCCTTCAAGGTTATATACGTCATTATGAGTGGTAGTTAAAGAAAAGAACAAGTTTTCGTGTTCAACGGTAGGACACTGACGTGCCATGAAAGAAACCAGAAGAGGCCAAATGTCAGGACAAGGTTGGGTTGAAACATTCGAATGTATGACAGTTTGTATGGTTTATCAATTACATTGAAGTGGAGTGACACCAGGAAATGTTTTAAAAGTCCAAGCTCTGCTCAGGACTGAAGTTACCTAAAAATATTAGGGTTGAGAGAAGTAACTGATGAAGTAACTGACTCGTGACCTGAACCTTAATGTAAGTAACACTCAATATTTCAGCCGAAGCTGAGTTTCAGACTAGTTACAGCTGAAATAAAAACAGCCTTTCTTTTTAACCTCGTGTCTGGTTATAAAACTGAGCTTAGCCGTAAATCAAACCTCTGCCTCGGCAAAATATCTTGAGTTGCAAATTGTAAATAGTGCTTTGGAGACTTATATTTTTTGACATGAGTACACAAAATAAATATCTAAATCATTTTAGATTTTGGCACTTCTAATTCCCTAAAAAGGCAGAGGTCTATCAGGCAGAATAGCAGCTCGCTGTAAATCTATCTGCCCTGACTGTGGCCAGCCGAGGGTCACTGAGGAGTCAGAGTTTTGAGGAGGTATAAAGCGGTTACTTTATGGGTATCCCAATTGTTGTGCATTAGAGTTATGTGCATTGTATTAGCTCTAATGAAGGGCGTAAATTCTCAGTTTTACGAGCAGACCTTTACGAGGAAGGGGAAATTGTAAAACACACGCTTTTTGCGTTACCAGTTTTTGTCACCCTGCCTCAGGAGTTCACGCTGCACACACGCTGTTTTCATTAACCTGCGGATGGTTGTGTGTGTGAGGATTGAGTCTGGGTTAGAGTCTAGACCCTCATCTGGAAATCAGCATCTAGTGGCTTGATAAGAGGCAAGCGTTTTTGAAGTATTGTGTGTCGCTTCAACATATGGACATCTAGATTTAATGGCGGTCTGTAGAGGATTTCTCAGTTTGATGTTTATATTTGCTGATAATTGTGATTCAGTGCACAAATGATAGCCCCTTAATATCTTTATGGTAATATTCATAAATAATGATAACGCCTTTCTTATTGATTTATGATTTATGTGGAATGGGAGTTTTGGGAGTTTCATAACTAAAATCTTAATATATGAAATAAAAAATTATAGCTTTTAAACTTTTATTTAATATTTACAATGCAAATTCAATTAAATCCACATTATTTGGTTAACAAAGCAAGTCTCTCATATAATATATCTACTAAAAGATATAATATATTACTTAACAAACTCTATTGTAAATAAATAATATTAATATTTCCATATTAGTCAATAATATTACTAAAATAATTTGAAAAACTGAATAAAATTCATTTACACAAGTAAATAAGCAGAATCAATGATGGGTTAAAAATCTGAAGAATTTTGCACGCACATACTCCATGTGGGCCTACTTATAACCTAGCCAATCACCAGCACATTCATCCAGTACACAGTAAATCAATAGAACAAACCTTGCAGCATTGAATACAGACAATGATAAGTTTTAAACTAAATTTAATACATGAATGGACAGCCAGATTAACTAAACCTTCTTTCCCTAAGTATAGAAAATATACTCTACAGACATCTCACTTTTGTTTTGATAACTTTATTATAAAATTTGGGTGAATTAAAAGTTTGATGATCAATAGTGATGATGCACTAAAGCTAAGGTAACACATTAGAATAATGGTCCATTAGTTCAGGGGTCCCCAAACTTTTCAGTCTGCGACCCATAAAATAACAATGCCAGCGACTCACGACTCCCAAATTCCTCTGAGGTGGTTATAAATATACAAATGTTGCGCATGTTGAGCATATTGACAACACAAAAGAGTGCAACAGTCCAACAACAATATTATTTTTATAGTCATTTATTAATTTAATTTAATATTAACCTTTAATTTACTACCTAATATTAAGCTAATGAGACTGGTGGATACAATGTCTATTCTTGGTTTAATTTTGGAGACCGCCAATCAGAGATCATTCTCAATGTTCAGTGGCCTGTATTAGTTTTTTATGTATTTGATTGCAATTAAGGTGTCAGAAAGTTTAACCTGGTGCTATAAAATCAATCTGCTGCAGCTGACTCTATTGCTGTGTTGTTAATCTAACGTAAACACACCAGTCCTATAAAAAAAAATATTTAAAGGCTGATGGCTTTTCATTTGCATGTTATTGTTTTTTACTATTAAAAACTACTATTTTATCTTCTGCAGGTTATGGTTAAAATATGGTAATTCTAATAGTTTAATAAATTTAATTGACTTTTGGAAATCACCAAGCGACCCCCTGTCATTGTCCTGCGACCCCCCAGTGAGTCCCGACCCCCTCTTTGGGAACCACTGCATTAGGTAATGTTAGTTAATGTATTTACTAACATTAGCTAAGTATGAATAATCTTGTAAAGCATTTATTAATCATAGTTCAACATTTTTTAATGCACTATTAAAATAATATCAGCTAATGTACCTTGAGTTAACATGAACTAACATGAACTAATGTTATTTAACTTAAATAACGTTAATAAAGATGTAATAAATGTATTCCTAATTGTTTGTTCATGTTAACAAATACACTAACTAGTATTAACTAATGGACCATTATTTTAAAGTGTTAAATATGGGAGATAGGGAGAAAGAGGAAGAGATTCTCTCTTTCTGTTTCTCCAGCATTTCAGTGTAGGGCTGCGCAATTAACCGAAATCGAATTGCTATCGCGATTTGAAACATTGCGAATAGCTTATCTCTAGAGGCTGCGATATGAAAGATATTTGTATTATTTAATTTCCCCTGCCCAGAGCAAATGCATGACTGCTGTCTGTGTGTGACAGACTTACTAGCCGATTGGGTAATCACACTTTCGCTCTGCCAAATCAGAATTGCGCAACCGAACTATGCAGAACACCCACAATAAAAAACAAACAAACAGGAAAGCACAGACAAGTGGGATGATGGCGTTTGATGCTTCAGAAGCATTAATAGACTAATTAATATCAAAGAAAAACAGAGCATCGGTAATATTGGAATATTTTGGTTTCAAAGTCACAGACACTGAACCAAAACAGCTCATTTGTAAGAATTGTTGCCACAGCACGAGGAAATGCAACAACCAGCACCTAAAAAAGCACCACAGGCGGCTATATGAGGTATGTCTTGCTAAAAAGTCAACTGAAAGTATTGCCAGCGACACTCAATCTAGTAGCTATCAACAACAAAGAACAAGTTCACAGTTGTTTCAGCCATGTTAGTTTGAGGAGTGTGCTGTATTTTTATAATATTTATTTTTTTTGTTTGAATAATAACCTACATTATCTCCCTAATTTGAGTTGAACTTGTTTACAGAAAGGTAATGTCATGTAATTTGTGTTTACCATTTCCTTTAGAGAAAAATTTGTTTCATTTCTGAATATTTAAAAACAATATTGAATTAATGTTTAAGTCAATATGTTTTTCAGTTCCTTTTTTAACTAACTCTCACTGAATTTAAGTAGTAAGAAGCTACGATACAGAATATTGAGCTTAAGCTAGACTACAGAATTAAATCTCAAATCAAAAATCTCAATATCTGATTATAAATTCTATAATAATTCTATAAATTCTACAATATCTGAAAAAAAAATTAGATATTTTCCCAAATCGCACAGCCGTATCCAGCATCACCGCTGCAAGAGGTCAAACATTCTTAAATGGTAAAAGTGCTTCTTTGGTTGATCTCACTCCCAAATGTGTCATTTCAGTTATATAATTTTCTACGCCTTGACACAAGCCGTATAATTATGCATAAGTTCAACTTATTTTTTCGCATGCACGCAAACCCTCAGCCCACTCTCTGCGGCTAGTTCAGTAAATGCGATGGATGTGAGTAGAGGTTGCGTGGATGGTGATTCAGAAGGAAACACCCCCCACAACCCCCCTTTTTCCCACCCAGCCAAAAATACAGATCCTCTCCCTTTACACACTGACAAATCAAGCAATTATGTGGGAGTTGATGATGTCATCATTTCTCCAGCCCTGTCTTCATTTATAAAGGTCCCGACACATTTCACATTCAGCCGTTGCCGTAAATGAAAGAAAAGATGGGGTGAGAGGGAGAAAGAGAGAGAGAGCGAGCGACAGAGAATAAAGATTGAAATATCTCCTCAGGACATTCTGCTTACTATTTCAGAAGCTCTCTTATCTCTCTCCACTCAGCTCTGTTAATATAATGGTGAACAATATTTCATGAAGGGCAGCTGAATACTGCCACGCTGACACACACCAGCTCTCTTTCTCCTCCCCGTGCCCTCATCTGTCTTTCTACTCCTCTTCTTTTCTGTAGGAAGCGAGGGACAAGGTTGGAAGGAAGGCTGATAAGCTCTCTTAGCGTTTCGCCCCTCACCCCTCGCATTGCCAGTTTCCCCCTCGTTTGCAAATATTTTCATATCAATAATCGGGCAATTTCCGTACATGCTAATCCATCAAAGCGAGGCCACGGGTAATCCAGCGGGGCTCCAGGTGAAGCGCTCTCTCCGGCAGACATCTGTTCCTGGAAGCGTGGCACAAAGGCCTTCTCTGTCAGCCTTGATTGATCAGGGGAGGGTCTCGTAGCACAGAGGAGGCGCAGCGCGTATCAGAGATGCTCGACACCGGCACCTGAAGAGGTATTCTCTCTGGCGAAGAGCCCCAATCAGTGTTAAACAGCTTTCAAAGTGCCACACTTTGTCTGCACGTATCAGGAAATGCTCACTCCTCTCCTATAAGCGAGAGAACAAAAGACACGAGGAATGAAAGCAAAGGAAATTCGGATCAGTATAATATCTATAAATGCTGACAGGGTGGATTTTGGATGCAGGATTTTAGATTAGGGAGGTTTTAGAGCAGCCGAGTTTGCAGAACAATGAGATTGTGTGTTTGATTTTAATTTCCCTATAATCTACTCAGCATGTAAAGGATATGCTCTCTCTCTCTCTCTCTCTCTCTCTCTCTCTCTCTCTTTCTCTTTCGCTAAGATCACAAATGTAGATGGAGCAAGAGAGTGAGGAGGAGAGAGAAAACAAAATGAGCAAAGCAAAGCGGAACGAGAAATTGTGAAGTCTCATTAGTACCACATTTATCATCTTCTTTGTATGGTTTTAAACACTGACTAGGTCAGATCTTTTCAGGCACCTCAAGGGAAATCAGCATTTGTCAGCGCCCAAACCGGCTCTGTTCTACACACACTCTTAATTCATTCTGCTAAAGAGGCTCGCCGGCCGCCCGTGGCACCGCTGATGATTTTACACCCATCCTCGTGAAACCTTGGCTGACTGTCGCTCTCAATTGGCTGTCTGAACACACACTTGTCCTTTTTAATCTCGAGCCGGGACTGTTCGCACAGAGCCCTACCTGGGGTTCTGCACCGTCTAATGCAAATGATCTGTGTTGAGACAGCCATGCATGTGAGACATTGCAAATTATACTTCCTCAGCTGGTAATTACAGCCGAGAGCCTTACTGACTCCCCGGTAGCGGGAACACGATGTGAACAAGACAGATATTATATATTATAAATGCTATTAATGTATCCTCATGCAAGGTCAACATAGGACAAGATGTTGGAGGATGAGAATATGTGTGTGCTGCAGCAGGTGAATGCTAATGGCTCCTGTCTTGTGGTCACCTTTGCGAAGTTGTGCTAATACAGAGTCGCTCATAATTCCTATCCTCTGTCAACCCTTCCGTTTGTTTATCGCCTGATTTGTCATCGTTTACACACAGAAAGTGTATCATTACATCTCAGTCAAACGGTGCTGATCATCTACCAGCCAGACGCATCTCCACTTAGAAACTCACACCGGCGACACAGGGAGGAAAACAGACTCTACAAAGATGAAGATGACAAAAAGAAGAAAGACGGAGAGTGCGTGACTTCGAGTGGTGATGTTGAGAGGAAGAAATGCCTCTGAAAATCTCCATTTCATGTGAGTTCAGACAGAATAGTGTGCCATATGTAAATAGTAGTTCAATAATGAATGCCCCATCGCTGCTTTTATTTGCTTTCCACGCTCACACACACTTGCGGTGTGCGAGACACAAATTAGAAAGCATTTAAAAGGAAATATTCAAAGGCAGGCAAAGCCAGAGGAATATCAGTTATTATTTTTGATGTTGCAATTTCTGTCACTTTGATGCAATCAGTGAGTAGCCTGGGCGTGTGGGGCTCTCAGGGGAAGAGGACTGTCAGAGTGAAGAAGCTGGTGGGAGGGTAATTATCACAGATCAAACCCCGCTAGTTAGCAGGCAGAAACAGGAGGCAAATGCCAAAAACCAGCCAATGTTTCACAAACGCTTGTTCAAGGATATCCTAATTGCTATAAGTGGTTCCTTCAGGACTGACACATCAAACGCAGCCAGCTGCGTGATGTCATCACTGTGTTGCCGCCGTGATGCTCCTCAGCAGGCAAATTAAGGGAAGAGGGCAAAGCAAAAGCACACAAGGACAGTTTCCTGCCATGTGCGTTCAGCCTACACACACACACACACACACACACACACATACACACACAAACAAATGTCACACACTGTTTTTAGCATCAGGCCATGTGTCTCTAATGCTGCTCTAATGCTGTGTCTGACAGGAAATCAAATTGTTGTGTAACTTTATTTACCATAAAGTCTTATGGAAACTAAACAGTTTCATACAGACCTCACAGAATACGGAATACATGATTCACTGTTTAAAACATCAGAATACGCTGTATGTTTCCTTCAAACAACAGTAAATATTCTTTGTAAAAGTTGTATTTTGTGTCCATTGAGAGATAAATGTATGAGAGACATATTGAAGTGATATTTGAATGTTTTGAAATGAAAATATATTGAGCCCAGAACATAAAACAACAAGTAATGTTTACATTTACAGCTTTATTGATGTCTTTTCAAAGACACTAACAAAGGTTTCAAAGGTCTTGAGGTCAGTTTTGAAGAAATCTTCTATGTTCACCAAGGCTGAAGAAGAAAAACTATTTTTAAATGTTTTATTGTTTTGCTTCTTTTTCAAGAGTTCACACTTAGCTGATGATTGATTATAAAGTGTGTTTGGCATGCCGTTCCAGGAGAGAGCCTTGAGCTCATAAGATACTTAAGCCCAGGGCTCCCTCCTGTTGCAGGGCGAGAGGGGAGTTTGAGCTCAGGTAGATCTCGAGAACTCCCCTGCTGTTGTAGCTAATGAACAAATAGGGATTGCTATGAAGAAATAACTTCTTACTAGGAGCACGTCTATAGTGCCAATTTGAATTACTCAATTAACTTAAGTTGCATGTTTTTGGATAGTGGGAGGAAACCGGGGGACCCGGGGGAAACCCACGCAAGCACGGGAGAACATGTAAACTCCACACAGAAATGTTGACTGGCTTGGTAAGGACTAGAACCAGTGACGTTCTTACTGTGAGGCAACAGTGCCAACCACTGGGCCACCGTGCCCCTCATTTAGGAAAGGAGGAGGAGTAGGGGTGGAGAGGAGGATTCTTCAAAACAAAGATGGCTCTGATACGGAACTTAGATTATTTATAGAATCGTCTGATTGGTGCAGGACCAGCTGTGTTCAATTATAAGCACGTGATCCTCTCAAAATTAGTTTATAGATAAACTTCACATAAAAAAATATGTAAATTCACATGGTACTATTATTATAAAATGGTTTATTTTTACAAAATAATAGTATTGTCAGGTGGTGGAGTTTGCATGTTCTCCCAGTGTTGGCATGGGTTTCCTCTGGGTGCTCCAGTTTCCCCCACAGTCTAAAGACATGTGCTATAGGTGAATTGAATAAGCTAAATTGGCCCTAGTGTATAAGTGTGAATGCAAGAGTGTATGGGTGTTTCCCTGTGTTGGGTTGCGGCTGGAAGGGCATCCGCTATGTAAACATATGCTGGATAAGTTGGTGGTTCATTCCATTGTGGCGGCCCCTGATTAATAAAAGGACTAAGCCGAAAAGAAAATGAATGAATATTATTATCACAAGTTATGACATTGTTTTAAAAAGAAAAATAGTTAAAATTTATTAGTATTAATAATCACCTGAATTTGTGACATCAGTTTTTTTTATGTATTTTACTTTTGAAGGAGAACAGCAAGAGAGACTGAATAGGAAAGAAAATGAAAGCTGCAGAGACAGAGAAAATTACTGCACACAGACTGCACTGTTGTCCCTTCATTCTTTCACTCTCTCAGATAAAAGCAATTTTCATCACAGACAAATTCCAGCGGAGCTTCATAAAATGTGAATTTGTCCTGTGTGTATGGCTGTATATCAGTGTAAGTGAAGTAATAATCTGCTTCCTATCAGCTTTAAGTAATCACCCTTGTGGCGGCGTCTAACGACCGGAATCAGAGACTTTAATACCTCCCATAAGAGCAGATCTCTTTAAAAAAGTCAAATAAAACCCAGTGTGTCAGTCTCCCTTAAAACCCGAAGATAAACTCAATTATTTTTCCCCTGTCTCAGCAGAAGGACACAACAGAGACCTCTGAAATTACTTGCTCGCTCACAAGGACTGTAAAAGAAGGACTATTTCTAGAAAGAGGCTATAAATGTGACGGGAGGCAAGAGAAAGAGACACAAACCGCCCGCGTTGTCATAGCTGGACTGGGGTAATAAGAGCGACAGAGATACGAGTCACTTCGCATGATAGTGAGGTTTAAATCAGGCAAGGCATCAGGGCAAGCTTTAGAGCTATAACGGCTGACAAACCGAGCCACTGACAGGGGTAATGGATGGCAGGCTGTGGCCTATCTATCCATCGAGGCGATGGTGAGGTGCGCAACTTCATGGGGACTCTCTGATGCACGAGAAAGAGCTCGTAAAGTAGCGCAGGGCACCTGACCTCTACAGCAGACAGCGGACTGGCAGGGCCTTTACGACCCACGCTGGATTTAATGGCCAATAATGACTGGAATAACCGCTTAAACCTTAACGGACCCCGCGCGGCTTTGAGTGGAGCGGGAGATGATATATTTGGCCTGCCGAATGACAGGGGCGATGTATCAAAGGGAAGGAAGGAACACCCTGGAATATATTTGTGCATGTGTGGGTACTGTATGTGTGTGGATGCAGGAGGAGCAGAGAAACATGGGATGAAGCTTGTAGGATCGCAGAGTTTTCACACACAACAACAACAACAACAACAGTCACTCTCGTTCCAAGATAAAGCAGGAACAAAATGTGCCTGTTCAGGGATACATAAATCCACTGTAAATGCAATATGAGGCCTTGACACTTTGATACGCAGATTTATTTATTTTTCCCACCCAGACTTTATTCTAATTTCTAGCGCACCAGCATCCTTTGGCCTGAGATCATAACACCAATTCATTAACTATTGGCACCAAAGTGTATTCCGATTTTCAATAAACTCTCTCTCTCTCTCTCGCTCTCTCTCTTTCTCTCTCTCGCTGCTCTCTATTTGAGAGCCTGGCATGTTTTCAAGCAACATATGCTGCCATAATCTCTTAAAAAGCACCATCCAAGTCCAAATTTAATTATGTAATAGCAGGAACGCAGTCAGAGTGCAGACACAGCAGCTTAGCCAGGAAACAGCATACTGGCGTACCGCCTCACCGTTCTTCAGACATCCACACTAAAATGTCAACCACCATAATGATGTTATAAACACAACAAAATAAAACTAATAGTTTTGGATGCAGAAAAATACAACTATATAACTGTACTAAGTTACTTAACTGTACTATATAAACTTAGTACAGTTTTTGGTTCATTTTTTTTTTATTACTATATTGTTTTATATCTATAGAATACCACAACACATCAGTACTTTAGTATGGTTAAAAAAACACTATGTTTTTACTAGAAATCAATATATTAATATTTTATTTTTTCATTTGAGGTGGTTAAAAACACATTTGACAGGATTGTGTTCATAGAGTGGTCATTTTAGATCAGGGGTCCGCAAACTTATGAAGGGCCAGAAACCAAACGTTATTGAGGGCAGTGGGCCGAAGATATGTACAGTTGAAGTCAGAATATTAGAAATTCAGAATTGAAGTCAGAATTATTAAAGAATATATAGCTTAAGGGGGAGAATTAAAAAAAAAAGCTAAAAACAGCTTTTATTCTAGCCAAAATAAAACAAATATTATTAGATACTGTGAAAATGTCCTTGCTCTGTCAAACATCATTTGGGAAATATTTAAAAAAAGAAAAAAAAAATCAAAGGGGGGCTAATTATTCTGACTTCAACTGTAAATCCAACTGTACTACAAAGTTGACATGGATATTTATTATTAATATTATTATATCAAAATAAATATAAAACATGACTTTAATCATATTAACTAATTCATAATATATTATTTTACATTTTATAATGGTTTTATTATAATGAAAACATAATCCCATTTATAACACAATGGAGTTTAATGCTGAATACACTAGCCAAGCTGCCTTTGCCTCGATTTGCTAACTGAGGACTATTTTTTGAGAACTTGATTTGCTAATTTTGGTCTTTATCTTGAGCAATGGTTTGTTCATTTAATAAAAAAAAGAAAAAAAGAATAAAAAAAGATTTATTTAAAACATTTAATTGAAACACTTGCTTTTTTTTTTTGTAGATTAACAACCAGTGAAAGATTATGTTAAATTAGAAATAACAATGTGTATTAAAGTCTTTAACCCCAGCCTTCCCAAAGTTCTCTCTCTCTCTTCTCAAATGGGTCAAATCAAAGGTTACCATGGACCAACTTTGGGCATCTCTGTTTTCGATGTAGTGGTCAAACAGCCACAAAAGATTGTCTAGTCTCTGCTGACTGATTCTTAAATATTACAGGGCATGTTGTTGAAGCACACTAAGGATTTAAACTTTGCTTTATGAAATTGCTAGTTTGGTTTGAAGATGAATAAAATTCTAAAAGGAAATGTACTCCTACCAGTTCGCATTCTAACACAAAGTAAAATGAAAGTTATATTGCAATGTTACAGAACATTAAAAGGTCAGGAAAAAGTCCATAGACCCTACTCTGAAAGAAATCAGGAAAGTGGTTAAAAGTGAACTAAACACTGTGAACATTAAAACACCAGATGTAAATGGTAATGTGCTTTCCTCATTTACTTGTGATCCAGTCAAACAAAGCTCATCCTAATACTTGGTGTAAACAGTCTGCATTTAACTTTGCAAACTAACTTCAGTAGAGTATTAGCATAGCATTAGTAGAGTGTTAGGTATGGGTTAGCAGGGGCAGATTTAACCAACAAGTGAGGTAAGCGGGCGCTTAGAGCCACAGGAAATCTGGGGGCCCCCATTAAATATCTACACTCTCAGAAATAAAGGTACAGGAGACGTCACTGGGGTATCTTTTCAAAAGATACAAATTTGTACCCAAAGAGTCCACAGTGGTCCCTCAAAGGTGCATATTAGTGCCCAAATTTACCTAAAAAGTACCTTTGAGGTACTATTATGGACTCTTCAGGTACAAACATGTACCTTTTGAAAAAGTACTGCCCCAGTGACAGCTCCTGTACCTTTATTTCTGAGAGTTTAGAAGTATACATTATACCTATAAACTATATATAACATTGTTTTCTACCTTATTTTGTATGGTGATAGTTAAACAAATACAATTTTAACATAATTAAATATGATTTAATATACAATCAAATATAATATTAAAATTAAAATATAAAAATTATAATATTACAAAATAAAATGCTCATGGAGCAGTTCAGCAGTCAAATTTATATAAAAAAAATATATATATTATTTTTAGTTGTAAATTCATTTTAAGAAAACTAATGCATTAATTTAAAATGTTGAAAAGAATATTGAGTGATATAAAAAACAGCAATATAAATAAATATTAAATAAAAGTTGAAAGGCTGCAATTTAGGACTTGGGCCCTATGGCTGGAATTGCTCAGGGCCCCAAAATCACTAAATCAGCCCCTGTGGGTTAGAGACAGAATTAGAGAATAGGCTGATGTTCTTAAATTAGTAGAATATTGTGGGATAAACACTATAACGTGTTAGTATCTTACGCATACAATCTTGTAAAGTTACTTCTTTCAAAAAACTGTCTAAGGAGGAGCTCAAAATAAAGTGTTGCAGACCTGTGAAAAAACTATACCAGCCCTGAACCTACTGACATTCAATGTATAGTGTAAAAAATGCACAGATAGTTTCCTCCCTCTTCTTTTGCGTCCCAAGCCAAAGAGATTTGGAACAACACAAGGATGAGTACGTGATGACAAAACTATCCAATATTTCATTGCAAAAACTAACTCTTCTTTTCTTTTAGCATCCAATATCATTAGAGTGGCATATTCCAAGCTTTTAGACCACTAAGCCCAAACTAAATCCATCATACAGTAGCGGTTTCCCACACTCTCTATTCTCTAGTTTTGAGGATCGCTGATGTTTATGTGATGGTTGAAGCCAGGACTGCTGGGTAGTGGTATAACCACAAGCTCCATATTTAACGAATAACACAATTTTAGTATGTTTCATATGTGTTTTATTGCATTTATGCCTAAGTTTATTATGCAGAGAGAGTCTCATGTGATATGTCCCTGTTGTAGAGCATACACAAGATCAGTGCTGGGGTACATCCAAATATATCAGCGATACGGGGTCACCTTTTGATTTGAGTCTAAAAGGACACAAAATAGATAAATCCTGCGAGCAAACTGTATTCTTGAAAGATTTCCGTGGGTCCTGTTCACATGCCGCCGTTACACAGGGGAGTATGCTTTCGGCATGCCCGCGATAACATTCCCTCTGCACAATAGTGTAATCTCTGTGGCTCAGGTAGTGTGTGATCTGCACCCTGCAGTCGGTTTGTCCCAGCATTAAAAACACTCGCCGGTCTTTGTGCTTTTACAATGAATTAAGCGGATTCCAACAGGGAATGCTTATCGGGGAAATTTTGCTTCACTTCCGAGATAAACAAATCAGGCTAAATAAGTTCTGCGAGAGTTTCACTAACTCGTTGGCTTCCTAATCTGTGGGACTGCTTAAGATTACACCTCCAGATCATTTTCCAACAAGAGAAAAGAGGGCAAAAGTTAAGCTTGTGTGAAAAGAGCATATTGTTGGAATAGGCAGAGACTTCTGCATGAGATGGCTTACTTTAGCTATTGTATTTATAGTAACAAATCAGATACTTGTGTCAGATGATTTCTTTTTTTTTTTTTAAGGAAAAAAAACTAGAGAGCATTGTTTGTAGATTAGAAAATCAGGTCACCGGTGAAAAAAAAAATCATTTAATTTTTTAATCTGCACACATGTTTGTTTTCAGCTGAAACTCAGAGAAGCTCCCAGGCAAAACATAAAAAGCATTCCTAAGCAGTCGAGTTGCTCTTATAGAAAATACCTCAAAGCGTTTAAGATAATACACAATCGTGGATTGAAGCTCAATCTCACTCCCTCTTCCTCTTCAGATAAGTGCTTCCATTGATGAGACCTGGCATCCTCCTCTTATCTCCAGAACACTTCACGGCAGGAACAGGGTGCTTGAATAAGTCTTGCAAGATTGTGACGGTAATATATCCACCTAATCGTGGCTCGCCATAACTTCTACAACTTCTCATTTTGCCAACAATAATGCAAGACTTATTTCATGCGCATAAGCAAAATTATTTCTCAACTACATCAAGTTGTCTGTGCCCCTTCTGATAGCTTCCAACTTAGAAAGCTTGCTAAAGGGATATTTATTTCACCCCAATAAGAATATTTGCTGTTAATTTACTCACCCTCAGGCAATCCAAGATGTAGACTCTTGTTCTTCAGTAGAACATTAAAGAAGATTTTAAGCTGAAATCATGGTTTCTGGTGATTCATATGCAAGGCAAAGCTACTAGGCACCTTAATTGTACAAAAAAAACTAAACAAAATTAATAACTACAGTTGAAATCAGAATTATAAGCAAGGAAATTTCTGGAGAAAGTCTTACTTGTTTTATTTTGGCTAGAATAAAAGCAGTTTTAAAATTTTTAAAGCCATTTTTAGCTCAAAATTATTTACCCCTTTAAGCTATATATTTTTTTATGATAGTCTATAGAACAAACCATCAATATACAATAACTTGCCTGATTACCCTAACCTGCCTAGTTAACCTAGTTAAGCCTTTAAATGTCACTTTAAGCTGTATAGAAGTGTCTTGAAAAATATCTAGTCCAATGTTATTTACTGTAATCATGGCAAAGATAAAATAAACTAGTTATTAGAAATGAGTTATTAAAACTATCATGTTTAGAAATGTTTTAAAGAAATCTTCTCTTTGTTACACAGAATGTGGGGAAAAAATAAACAGGGGGGCTAATAATTCTGATTTTAACTGTATATAACTTTACGTTACTTACAAAATTATTATTATTAATCAGCATCTGCAAACAGCCCTGGATGTGCTCACGGCAGTCTGGAGTGTAAGCTACTTGACGTAATAATATTGTGGTTGATTAAATTAACAACTTTTTTATTTTGATATATTTTTTTGTGAATAATTTCTATATTATTGGTTTTCTTTGGAAAATAAAACATGCTAAATAGAATAAATAGTATACTTTTATGTTTAAGAGACTATAACAATCTAGCACCAGTCCAACAGAAATGAAGTATAGAAAATTCTGACAGGTCATACACTTCTGTTCAAAAGTTTGGGGTCAGTAGGATTTTTAAATGTTTTAAAATGAGCTTATCCTGCTCACCAAGGCTGCATTTATTTCATCAAAAATAAAGTATAAATTGTAAAA
Source organism: Danio aesculapii (assembly GCF_903798145.1). NCBI lineage: Eukaryota > Metazoa > Chordata > Actinopteri > Cypriniformes > Danionidae > Danio > Danio aesculapii. The sequence continues at coordinate 34,564,354 of NC_079441.1, read as the reverse complement.
CTGTGAAATGTTATTGCGCTTTAAAATAACTGTTCAAAAGTAGTTTGAATTTTCAGTTTCATTACTTCAGTCTTCAGTCACATGATCCTTCAGAAGTCACTCTAATATTAGTTATTATTATCAATATTATTATTAATGGTAATAGTAATAATACCAATTGAGACTGGAGTAATAATATCATTTGAAACTACACACAATAAGAAAGCAGTTATTTAAAAATACTAAATATTTTACAATTTACATTTCTTGATGAACAAAAAAAGAGAGAAAAAAAACCTGACCCTAAACTTTTGACCGGTAGTGCACCTGTGGATCTAAAATAGTTTTTGATTTTTGGATAATACCTAATAGAAATGTTATATAAAATTCATAATAAATTATTTAAAAATTATACATAGTGTTGTTAATACTGCTTACATCCAATCCAGTCTGTTTAGAAATTCCTGACTGGCCTTTTTTGGCTCAGAAAGCAGGAGCTTAGCAGCACTTTTCCTCCACTCCACAAAGTGGCACTGTGCTGTGCACTACATCACAAATAATAGGACCCAGGAAAAAAACACCTCCTTTTTTTCTTCCTTTTTCTCCCCTCAGACTGTCCCTGTTAACACTGTCAGCACAGCTGTGTGTTTGTTTCACTCAGCCTTTCCACTCAGACTCAATCAAGCAATAGGATGTGATCTGCAGTCATTAAAATTAGCCGCTTGCAGGAGCCAATTCATTTGCATTCTGCAAGGCGTGTTTAAATAATTACTTAAATGGCATATATATTTTTCAAATGGCTCCCGTCTGTGCTCTGCTCTGTACTGCTGATAGAGGTTTGCTTGTTCTTTCACAGCGAGGTGCTTTCACCTAATGAAACCGGAGATCAATAGAACTGTTCTTTACTGTCATATATGCTGCACACACACAAGGGAAATAAGGGGAATATTTTTCATTCTCAAATGTATTATGGATGTCATTCTTTATTTAGTACTGTGTTCAATTCCAAACATGGTACATTGGAGATTTTTTCCCTTGGTCTGCATTGCCTGCATATGAAAATAAGAAAAACAAAAAGGGAAATGAAGAAAGTAGAGTAAAGAGGAAGAAAAGAAAGACAGAATCAGTAAAATAAGTGTTTCAGATGTAACGCTAAGCTGCTCCCTGAAGGATTATTCAGAAATTCTGTTAATCTTACATAATTAAAAAATGTACAGACATTTACATATTAATCTAGTCTCAGAACTGACACATTTCAAATCAAGTTCTCAGTCACAGAGTGAAAAAAAAGGAGAGAAAAGGTTGTGTGAATGAATAAAAAGTGTAGATAAGGGCTGAAAGGAAGAGCAAGAAAGACAGAAAAGGAGAGCAGAAGACAGAGCGAAGGATGTCCTTGGTCTTCAGGTGGATTTCTTATCTCCAGCAGAGGACCTTTCTTATGTAATCAGTGTTTTCATTCAGCCGCTGTTTCGGCTGATTGTGCGCGGGAAGAAAAAGCCATTTGGAGCTCTGCTGTTCGGATCGGCCCCTGTGAATGGATTCTCTCCACCGCCAAGAGCCCTAACAGGCCCAGAGCCTGTCGAAGGTCACTGCTATTATTTGAGGAGGGAGAGGCGGCGCTATAACAGACAATGATAGGGCCTTAACCCTCATTTAGAGGTGCCATTTCTCCACCTGACCCTCTTGCTAAAATGTTATTTTGCTCATGTCCTGAAACGTGATAGCAGCACAGAGTATCATCAGAGTCTAATAGCTCTTCTAACAGCTCTCCACATTGACAAGCTTCACCCGTGATGTCCAGTTTATCTCCGCAGTTGACCATGTCTGTTTCCACGCTCACGGTTCAATCAAAATGTATTCGTTGTTTATCATTGCATGGTGTGGTGTCCAGTTGTCCAGTGTAGCGATTTTCAGTGACGTGAAAAGACAATGCTTTTTGTTTATATAACAGTGATAAACGAATACATGTAGATTAAAATATATTAGAAAAAAATAGCAATAGGACTCAAAATACACTGTGAAACGTGTTAGGTTCCACACAATCGATTTGTGCTGGGACAACATCAGAATCAGAAAGAGTTTTATTGCCAGGTATGTTCACACATATAAAGAATTTGTTTTTGTTTTGATTTCTTCAACACATTTCCAAACATAATAATTTTATTAAGTCATTTCTAATTACTGATTAATTTTATCTTTGCCATGATGACAGTAAATAATATTTGACTAGATATTTTTCAAGACACTTCAATACAGCTTAAATTGACATTTAAAGGCCTAACTAGGTTAATTAGGTTCACTTGGCAGGTTAGGGTAATTAGGCAAGTTAATGTATAATGATGGTTTGTTCTGTAGACTATCGAAAAAATATATAGCTAAAGGGGGCTAATAATTTTGACTTTAAAATGGCTTTTAAAAAATTTAAAACTGCTTTTATTCCAGCCGAAATAAAACAAATAAGACTTTCTCTAGAAGAAAAAATATTATCAGATATACTGTGAAAATTTCCTTGCTCTGTTAAACATCATTTGGGAAATATATATATATATATATATATATATATATATATATATATATATATATATATATATATATATATATATATATATATATATATATATATATATATATATATATAAAAAGAAAAAATTCAAAGGGGGGCTAATAATTCTGACTTCAACTGTATATTTCTACATACAACTTTATATGTGCAGCTGTTATGTGCAAATTGGCATGTAAAGTGTGTTGGTAAATAAGTGTTTATGTGTAAAAAAGTGTGTAACAAGCAGTGATGTTGGTTTTACAATTACAAGTGTTCATGAGATGGATTGCCTGAGGGAAGAAACTGTTTCTGTGTCGGGCTGTTCTGGTGTGCAGTGCTCTGTATAGCGTCGACCAGAAGGTAAAAGTTCAAAGAGGCAGTGTGCTGGGTGTGAGGGGTCCAAAGTGATTTTGGCAGCCCTTCTGCTTGCTCTGGATAAGTACAGTTCTTGGAGAGTAGGGAGGGTTGCACCAGTGATTCACTCAGCAGTCCGAACTATTCAACGTAGTCTTCGGAGTTCAGATTTGGTAGCTAAGTTAAACCGGACAGCTATTGAAGTGCAGAGGACTGATTCATTCATTCATTCATTCATTCATTTTACTTCACCATAACGGAATGAACTTATCTAGCATATGTTTCACAGTGGATGTCCTTCCAGCTGCAAACCAGTACTGGGAAACACCCATACACACTCATTCACACACACACATACACTATGGCTATTTTTGTTCACCCAATTTACCTATAGCGCATGTCTTTGGGGCAAACCAGAGCACCCGGAGGAAACCCACGTGAACACAGGGAGAACATGCAAATTCCAAACTCAAATGCCAATGGTCCCAGCCGGGACCAAACCAGCGACCTTCTTGCTACGAGACGACAGTGTTAACCACTGAGTCACCACCATGAAGGAATCAAGTTAGCTTTCTTCATTTTTGTTGTTTACAAGTTTAAGTGGATTAATTATAAAACAATTCAGCTATCAAAAACAAAACCTTACGACTTGTGTTGTTTCAGTTCATTTTGAATAAGTACCATACAGAAACCTTATTTGTTTGAGTGTAGAATCTTTTCCATTAGGGGTTTAACTGTCTGTGCATTTAGTTTTAAAATGTAGCAAATATTTGAGTAAAGTGTGTGTGGCAAACTGCAATTACAATTTTTTACAGACACTATAGGACACATTTCTCCATACTTAGGTCACTTTTGCAAAACTCTTTTCACATTGAGCACAACAGAAGTCTACGTGGGCTAAACTAAGGATCAATTATCATTGCTTTGGCACAAAATGCATTCAATGACTAGATCTCTTAAATTTCATGAACTCTTTTCTCACTCAGACACCACAGTAGCCAAAAATCTTTGTGCGTACAGGACATTTCGCACATGCTTACATACTGTTTTCAAAACTGTTAAACTTATGTTCAAAACAATAACATAATGCAAAACTGGATAAGACAGCAAAATTCAACAGTAATATTTTATTTAAACATATTTCACAGCTAAAAATGCAGTTTAACCAGCCAGATTAGCATTACTATTGTATCTGTATCAGTGCTTGGTGTGTTTATAAATTCTTGTATTTTGGAATTACTTAGTGCAAAAAAACAAAAAAAAAAACGACATAAAATATCGATGAATTCTGCATCATGTCTGATTCATTCCAGTAACATATATTGCATAAACAATATATATTGCAATTAAAAACAGAGATGTGTCCTTGTTTTACACAAGAAAACCCTGTGTAACACAGTATTTTTAGGTCATTGTTTTGTGGGTGACAAAGTGTGTTTGTCGGCTGTCAACCTTTGCTAGTGTTCTGGAAGAATGAGTTTATCTGAGACTTGAATAAAGTGTTTTGGTAGTTGTAGTGCATTTTGAATGTGAAACGAGCTGCTTTGCCAAGCTGAAAGTCGGTTAGGAAAATTGTGTGAAGAGTTTTGCAAAAGTGACCTACACGTAAGTATTGAGAAATGTGTCCTAGCGTCTGTACAAAAACTGTAATATGCAGAATGTAATTTTGTTAAGTGGAGAAAACCTGTATATACCTGTATATCTACTTAATATATACTAAGTAGATGTAGAAATATAGAACAAAACAAAAAAATATATAGACAAAAATTTCATTTTATTTCTGTACTTTTTTTTTACACAAAATATTTTCAAACATGTCTTTCTCAGAGGCCCAGGCAGGGGTCCAGAGCGGGTTCCCCTCATCTAGTCAGGCTGCCTGTGCCGGTCATCCCTACTGAGGTCAGAGGGCCAGAGATGATTAGGAGACAGAGGTGTTGAGGTGTCACCTTTAGGGCCAGACTACTGAGGGGCAATGGAGCACCTTTAAAAAGCCTGCCCTCTGCCATCATTCAAAGCAGATGGGACTGTCTGTGTGTTAGTGTGTGTGTGTGTGTGTGTGTGAGTGCGTGCGCATGTGTGTGTGTCAGCTCTCGTTTGGGGGATGCAGCCGCTGGCAGACCTCAGCACTAAAACTTATTAGCTATGCAACTGCAGCATGGCCCAAACCACACTGGTTTGGTGAGGGAAACCGCTGATGCTCTAAACCACTGTCACTACAACACATACACACTCCAGCCAAAACACACACACACACACACACACACACACACTCTCAGACAAATAAATAAACACACAAGAGTGAATACATCAACAGCTCCTGGCTATCATCTGATATAATGGAAGATTCTTGCAGCAGTCATTCAAATTGCATTCAGTCTCCCAATAATGCCCTGGGCACAGGAGGAAGAGAGCGATTGCAATTGGATTGCACTTGTGCAAGAAAACAAAATCGGAATCAAGCCATCTTATGGGCTTTCATTTCCAATCACATTTTCTACTCCACCTTTTAAAAACAAAGCACAGTTTTTAAATAGAGAAAGAAAATATGGAAAACGCCTGAAAGTCAGATTTCTCAAACAAACTTTCATGAAAGAGTAACACTCTTAAAAATATGGTATTTTAACCTTTAACATCCATGCAGCCTTTTATTTCACATTTAGATATTGAAAATGTTCTTTATAATATGAAAAAAAGATTATTAGAACTTTTAACTAAAAGGTTATTTTGTCATCACTACGAAAACACACACATATATATATATATATATATATATATATATATATATATATATATATATATATATATATATATATATATATATATATATATTTATTTATTTATTTTTTTTTTTGCTCTTCCTTAATTTCAAAGAGTGTCATTGGGTTAAAATATTGCAAGTGGCAATCTACTCTTAAACACTCATTGTTACTAGCATTTCTCACATACAGTCATGCAAATCCCACACCTTGTCTTACTAATATTATTCTATTAAAGGTTATGTGTGGTAGTAGCAAAGCTTACTGACATGTTACACTGTTGATGCCTTTACTAAACAGAATCAGAAATCAGAATCAGAAAAAGCTTTATTGCCAGGTATGTTTACACATACAAGGAATTTGTTTTCGTGACAGAGCTTCTACAGTGCAACAGCATTACAGAGACAGGACAAAAACAGATAATAAATATATTTTTAAAAATACAAGTAAGTAATGAATGCAAATGTACAAATTGACAAGTGTATGTACAGGTATATTACTTTATACAATGTTATATGAGCAGCTGTTTTGTGCAAATTGACATGTAAAGTGTGTTGTTAAATAAGTGTAGATGTGTATAAAAGTGTATAGCAAGTAGTGATGTTGGTTCCGCAATTATTATCATCAAGTGTTCAATGAGATGGATTGCCTGAGGGAAGAAACTGTTTCTGTGTCGGGCTGTTCTAGTGCGCAGTGCTCTGTAGCGTCAACCAGAAGGTAAAAGTTCAAAGAAATAATGTGCTGGGTGTGAGGGGTCCACACACACTGTGTAAAGCAAATCGATTAATTAGTTGGCTGATGCTTATTATTCAAAGAGCTTTTGACCAACTCAGGCATGATATTGATTCAAACTACAAAAAAAAGTGAAATAGTTATGTTGCAGATTTTTATTTCTATAAGTTAAACGAACTCTTCAATTAAAAACACAAGCAGATACTTAAAAACAATAGCAACAGTAATTAGTGTGGATTATGGTGTTAATATCACAGTCAGGTTGCAGAGAAATATAGTAGAACTAAATGGAGAAGTCATTTTTCTTCTGCTTCATTAAATCTCCAAAACAAGCTGGATCACAAACAGAAAGGTAACAAACAAGAGGAGTGTCAGCTGTACTAGCTAAGGGCTGGTAGGAAACGGGAATAAAAAGGACATCAACAAAACAAACTCAAGACACACTTGAATAACCTACAGGCAAACACTCACACCAAAGTATTTTGAACTTTAAAAAAAAGATTTTTCTTTTGCTTTCTTTTGTTTTTAAATTCTTACAACTTATTTATAAAAGTAGGGCTGCACAATGGTGCAAAAACTGACTTTGCAATATTTCGTTTTTCTGCAAAATATATTGCGATCTGAATATAATTCCACAGGATGACTCTTTTTTTGGACATATGGTAATTCATAGTTTTACATTGAGATGTTTTTTTTTTTTTTTCCAATTTTAGTTTAGTTAAATATGCTTGGTAATACTTTATTTTCAAGGTGTCCTTCTTAAAGTATAACTATTCATTTAAGTACTAAGTAATATTAAAGAACTGCATGTACAGTATGTACCATATTGTTAGTGTCAGGATGAGGGTTAGGTTTAGGGTTAGTTGCCTGTAATTAATTATAATTGTTATAGTAAGTTCATGAAACATGTATAGCAAGGACATCTTAAGATAAAGTGTTACCATATATTTTGCATCCCGGCAACCAATTTCTTAGGTCTGGTAACTCACCTGAGGGCTGTGAGCCATAGCTTGATATCCTGGAACACACTAAAGAACAGAAGTTTTGAATATTAAAGGGATAGTTCACCAAAAACTGAAAATTATACCATCTTTTACTCACCGTTTACTTGTTCCAAATCAGTTGGACTTTCTTTATTCTATTAAACAAAGAAGATATTTGGAAAAAATATCTCCAAAATAACTTCCGTAGTATTTGATTTTCCAACAATGCAAGTCAATGTTTTCAGCTTTCTTCATTTTTTTTTTCTTTTGTGTGTATGTGTGTGTGTTTGGAGATTTGGAGCCACTTGAGGGTGAGAAAATTTCCATTTTTGGGTGAACTATCCCTTTAAGCTGACTTAAGGAAATGAAAAAGAGACAGACAGAGAATACAACGAAGAAAAGAAAATCACAAAAAATCTCAAACAAAAAAACAAAAAAACAGCAGATTAGAGAGAAGAATATTGTGGTACATTTGAACCTGGATAAGAAAGGCCACAGTAAACACTCGTAATCGTCCATGAACATCCAAAACACCAAAAAACAATATGCGGGATTTCTGGAACACTGCTCTGGTCCTACAAAAACATCTCATTACAGCTAACGAGGAGGTGATTGTGACACTGTGTGTGAGTGTGTGTGTGTGTGTGTGTGTGTGTGTGTGTGTGTGTGTGTGTGTGTGTGTGTGTTTGTGTGTGTGTGTGTGTGCGTGTGTATGCGCGCATGCTAACAGTGTACTTGTTCTGTTTTTCTACATTATCTTTGATAATATGTACAGCTTCAGTGCTGAATAGAAATCATAGATCTGTTTGTTTTGCTTATGATGCATCACCCCAACACACAATGCAGGGAGGAAAAGTGCAAGAAAAGAAGAATCAGGACAAGAATATAAAACGCGCAGAAAATGTGGAAAAGAAAACAATTAGCAAACCAGTATGCAACAGTATTTTGTGTTTAAACTCTCAATAATAATAATAATAATAATAATGATGATAATACACATATTAATTATTAGGTAGTACAATACTTTTTTTTTCTACACAGCCACTCTGACTGCAGTTTTAAACAAGCTCATATATCACAGAGCCTGAAAGAAGGAGCTACACAAAGGTCTAGTCTTTTTAGTCATTGCATTTTTTTCTGTCTCTCTCTTCCCCCGATAAACATCTGAGGTTAAGCTGGGAAAGGTATAGCATCAGTGAACCTGCACTAAGCAGTGCAGATCTGTTTGAGAAGCAGGACTTCTTTACACAAAGCGCAGAAAGCAGAACTAAGGCACAGGCTCCCTCTAATTAATCCAAACACAATCTCTCAAAAACTGAGTAAATACTGCACTTATGGTTTCGCTGTAATTATTAGACATTTCATCATAATATTAATATGCAGCCACTTTATAGTAACTTCAATTATATAAGGCCACTTACCAGTTGAACAAACGCAAAATTAAACAACGCAGATTTTTTGCAGGAGAAAAAATGTCTCATAACATATAATTATAATGATAATAACTGTCTTTAAAATGAACACCTGACCTTCTGAAGCCTCTGACATAATATTATTTATTTTGATTACGGTATGTACAGAGGCCTAATAAATTCTGACATTTAAATATAAAAACTGTTATTTTTTAAAATATGTTTATTTACTATGGCAAGATTTAAATTAAATGTATTGTTATTATTATTCATTCATTCATTCATTCATTTTCTTTTCGGCTCAGTCCCTTTATTAATCTGGGGTCGCCACAGCGTAATGAACCGCCAACTTATCCAGCACATGTTTTACGCAGCAGAGGCCATTCCAGCTGCAACCCATCACTGGGAAACACCCATACACTCTTGCACACACTCACATACACTACGGCCAATTTAGCTTATTCAATTCACCAGCATGTTTTTGGACTTGTGGGGGAAACTGGAGCACCTGTAGGAAGCCCATGCCAACACGGGGAGAACATACAAACTCCACACAGAAACGTCAACTGACCCAGCGACCTTGCTGTGAGGCTATTGTGCTACCCACTGCGCCACCGTGCTGCCATTAATATTATTATTATTATTATTATTATTATTATTATTATTATTATTATTATTATTATTATTATTATTATTAATAGTAAGAGTAGTAGTAGTAGTACTAAAGAAATGAACACTTAAATATCATTAAATCTCAAAAAATAAATATTATCATGGATAAAATATAATTTTCCACTAAAATAACAATAAAAGTTTCTTGAGCACCAAATCAGCATATTAGAAAGATTACTGAAGAATCCTGTGACACTGAATACATTTTAGAGTTTTCTAAATTATTATTTTCATTTTGATCAACTACTTGTTTTTATTTTAGTGTCTTCCTTCAAAATTCCTTCAGAAAAAATAAACTCCAAACTTTAAAATGGTAGTGTGTATTATTTCTATAATGTTAGACTAATAAAATAGCATTTTATCAACTTCAAAACATATTCGAAATTTAATTATGATTATTAAAATACAGGCATTTGCCATTAAGCTACAGGAAAACCGAACCGCTCTGTAAATGGCTATTCACACTTTTAATGAATCATGTATGCATTGATTTAAAAAGCAACAGGTGAGCTGACAGGCACATTAGTCATGTTGTTTATCATCACATGGTTTATAATGTTATTCCAAATTCCTTTTTACATACAAACAATGTTCAATTGATGAAGCAGCTTTAAAACATTTGAGAGATATTTCACATTAACATTAAAAGGATCTAAAGGCACATACGCCCAGCTCTCTAATTTTCACTCTCCCTCTGTTATGAATAAATAAGAAGGAAATGATATCTCCCTATTAAGTTCATTTGCCTTTTTTTCTCCTTTGAATAATGAATATCTAATGGAATAGCCAAGAGAATTATAATTCGGCCTATTAATTCAACATATTTTTTTTAAGGATTACATTAAATTTCTCAATTGTTCTTGCATATAATATTTAAATCAATCAGGGAGCTGTGCATAGAGAACAAAGCATTGTCAGTTCAAAGAGACAGAGTCTCCTCTAAACGCTTTGAGCTCTGCATGGACGTCTAATCGCAATAAATTAATAACAATGATACAAACAACAGCTCAGTTTAAGTGCTTAGAAAAAGGCATTCCACTACATCAATAGCCAGATTGTAAGCCCAGGAGCTGCTCGGAGAAATAGGGAACCATCCTTTTTTTCCCTTTGATTACTTCTTTAACTGGATGAATATTAACCCTGAATTTATGCCACATTAAAAGCTCACACAGTGAAGAAGGGAATGTACTGCGCATAAATCATTACACCCTGTTTAAAAATATATGTTTTTTTCATCTCTCAATGTATATTGACACTACATTACATTAGTGGGTACTGAAGCAAATCTGGAGCTTACAAAATAACAAAATAACTTACAATAACAGTCCAAAAACTAGTACACCCAAATTTATGTTTTAGAAAAATATTAAATACAAATTTAAAATAGAGGAAAAATCAAGAGAAGCAAAAAAAATAAATAAATAAAATAAAATTTAGTAGAAATTTTGCAGATTGTAATTTTTTTTTCAATATTTAGCTTGAATTTAATTGTATTATCTTTCAATTTCTAAAGATGTTGGTGATTAAAATATTGTTTTAATAAATATATCTGCTTTATAAATCTGTTTTGTTTAATATTGTTTAATATATATAATATATATACCAAATATAATATTTTGTATGACATCCTTGATTGTTCTAGTTTTTTAAATAAAAATTTCATCACATTTATATTTATCAATGTTTTACCGAATCAGTCCCTTCTTACCTTGGAAATCGAACCCACAACCTTGGCATCACAAGCCCATGCTCTACTGTTTGAGCTACTGGAGAAAAAAAAAGAAAAAAAAAAGTTTATATATATATATATATATATATATATATGTATATATATATATGTATATATATATATATATATATATATATATATATATATATATATATATATATATATATATATATATATATATATATATTTATATGTATATATATATATATATATATATATATATATATATATATTAGTGGTGGGCTGTTATCGGCGTTAATGTGCTGCATTAACGCGAGACTTATCGCGCGATAAAATAAATAATCGCCGTTAATCTATTCTCAAAATTGGACTGGGAGCTGGGTCTATTCTACGCAAGCTATGATGACTTTCACCTTGATATTTTAGCGTGGATGTATACCTGACTGGTGAGCCGTCTGACAAAAAAGTGCCCTTCTGGGGTATTAGATGCAAATAATGAGAAAGGACTGGTGAGAGTGTTATGGAATTTAATAACGCTCGCCAAATGGAAAGAAAAAAACTTCCGCATTTTGCAATGTGTGGTGTGTGTGTGTGTGTGTGTGTGTGTGCGCGTTTGTGTGTCTGTGCGGTCCTTTACTGACAGCCGCCTGTGTGGATCTTGTAGGAAAATATGGCGAAAAATCCTACATGACGGTAATAGTTTGTCAGTAATGCCAATAATATATGCATACTCCACGTCTTAATTCCATTTCTGTTTAGTTCGATTATGACTTTAGTCGCATTAAGGTAATCAAAAATCGCTGTTTAGATGGTAGACTCTTAATCAGAGTATTGTTTTAATCATATTAAAATCGTATTAAAGTATTGTTGCCCATGTAAACACATTTTATGTATATACGTACATCAAAAGCAAGTATGAAATCACTGTTTGGAGCTTATGTAGGCCTACAGTTCAACATTTATATTTAACTGAATAAACAGTTAGTAAACACAAGTACATCTTATTGAACATCATTTATTTACATCACCAATTATCATAGTAGAACAGTTTCTCAAGCAGTTTGTAATGCATTTTGGAAATAGGAGATGAGCCCCTGGTGTAATGCGCCACCTGGCTTGAGAAACCTGTTCTCAAAGACTTATTATTTGGGTAGCACACATATACCCTGAATGCCTTCGGCAGAATTCAAATGAGCTATTTTAATCTAGATTAATCTAGATGTAAAAAATTATAGCCCACCTATATATATATATACATACATACACACAGTTGAATTCACAGAATTACACACACAGAATTATTACCCCCCTTTGAATTTATTATTATTTTAATTTTTTAGATTTCCCAAATGATGTTTAACAGAGCAAAGGACGTTTTCACAGTATGTTTTTCTTCTGCAGAAAGTCTTAGTTGTTTTATTTCAGCAAGAATAAAAGCAGTTTTGACATTTCTAATGTAAAACCATAAACCAGGTTTTCACAAGCATCTCATCGTATAGCTTCCCATAGAAAAACTAGGTTGTTTTTGTCTGAGAAATTGGTTAGGCTGTTCTCATTTACTCTGGCCACTCTGGTTTGAATAAGTTCACAGCCTTTTTTTTGCTTTGGTGTCCTACAAAATTACCATATGAGAGACTATTTACTCCCTGACAAAATTTGCGCGTGTTTCCGTGAGAGTTCAGTCCATCCTTATGATGGTACAAAATGAAAAGCCTGCCTTACTTGTTGCACGCAATTAAGCCGGCGTGAGAGACAGCGAGGGCAGTTTAACATTTCATACAGGCTGTAATTATGCTTTAACTATTAGAAAGTGGCGTCCCCTAGGAGCCAATTACTTGAAAAGCTCTCATCACACGCAGGATATATACAAACAAATCCTTCAAGCACAAAGTCAGTCTTTAAACATTAAAAGGGATGAATTCAGGAAGCCATACCAATCAGTTTGATGTAGCTAATTACTAAATAAGAGCGCAGCAGACCAGCCATATTAGATAATTATGACACACACCTCAAACAGAGAGAGAGAGAGAGAGAGAGAGAGAGAGAGAGAGAGAGAGAGAGAGAGAGAGAGAGAGAGAGAGAGAGAGAGAGAGAGTTGTAAGAAGGATTGTGTGATATGTAAGAGATTAATCAGTAGTTTAAAGGCAATGCAAGCCGCAGGGCTCAGGACTCTTTATAAAATGCTTATCACTGGAATTACAGCTTTTACCCTTCATGAAATAATGTAGTAGCTATATGAGACCCTGAGGTTATTTTAACACTAAAACTAAATTCATTTTGACCATTCATTCATTCATTTTCCATCGGCTTAGTCCCTGATTTATCGGGGGCTGCCACAGTGGAATGAACTGCCAACTATTCCGGCATATGTTTTACTCAGCGGATGCCCTTTCAGCTGTAACCCAGTACTGGGAAACACTCATACACTCTCGCATTCACACACAGTCATACACTACAGCCAATTTAGTTATCCACTAATACCACATGTCTGGGGGAAACCAGAGTTCCCGGAGGAAACCCACGCCAACACAGGGAGAACATGCAAACTCCACACAACTGGTCCAGTCAGGTCTCGAACCAGCGACTTTCTTGGTGTGAGGTGACAGTGCTAACCACTGAGCCATCATGTTACCCCTATTTTGACCATTTAAAAAAATGGCAATGTTAAAATTTGTTAAATCATTTTTTTTTTTTTGTTTTCTTGAGAGTTGAAGACAGTCAAACTGACCGTAGACATTATAAATGCCATATTATTTCAGTTTTTGTCATATATGTGCACTATTACCTATTTATTTTTTACTGTACATTGAAAATAATTTAGTTCATGTGTATATCAGTTATATTTTAAATACATTTTAATAATCAACAATAGCAACATTTGTTTCACATTATAATAAAATTTTATGACCTGATGTTTATCATGAACTATCTTAATTTCAAACATACATATTTATTCCTGAATTTGGATTCCAGTGGTGATTGTACAGGAAAAAGTAAAACTGTAGCCTATTAAAAAAAAGTTGATGTAACAGTTTCCAAAATTCACAGAATGGATTCTGTTTAATCCATATTTGTTGGTTTTTAGATTTTTCAAAATCAACATTTTCACTGTGCTAATGTGAAGCTCACCTATATAACATAAAAAATAAAATATTTAATTAATGTCAGGCATTCAAAGCCAACATTCAAATATAAATGTTATCTAACAAAGATGACAATCGGTATAGTCTAGTACTCCGTAAAAAATGTTGGGTTCCACACAATCAATTTGTGTGGAAACCAACATTAAGTTACCTTATTAGTTTTTATTTTACTAATTTAAGTAGATTGAGCATAAATTAAGTTGGGGAATTAAGTTGTACCAAAAAAAAACAATAATAGTGTTGTTTCAGCTCATTTTAAATAAGTTTGAAATAGTGTTTAATAGTTACCTTAGAAAGTAATGCATTATAATATTGAGTTAGTTTTTTTTTAAGTAATGTGTTAGGTTACTTTTGAGTTACTTTTGCATTTTTCTGACCTGGCTGAGGCTTGATCTATTTCAGAAGTTTTTTTTTTTTTTTAGAGAGAGGTTCTGCAATTAACAACACACTGCATAACCTACACCTTCATTTACCTTTATAAAACACAGCAAAAATAGGATAATGTTATCTGAAAACTTCTTGACCCCAGAGCTATACACACTGTATATACAGATTATTGAAAGTTTAAAGCAATGTGTTAGCTACTTTTGTACTATTTGTCTTGAGTAAAATCACTGTCAATTGAGACAATCCCCTTTTCCTTTTCTTTGATGCATTCAAAATAATAAACAAATTTTCTCATTAACTGCGTGATTTTTTAAGCTAATTAATTAAACTAAAAAGTAGCTCACTTTACATTTTCAAAAAAGGAACTCAAATATTTTTACTTATTTTTTTTTTAAAGTAATACATCATTTTCCTCGTACCATAGAAAAGTAATATAATTACATAACTCGTGTTACTTGTGCTACTATCAGCAATGATATTTTTTAAAAATGTATGAACAGTCAGATGCTTGATAAAAGTGGTTATGAGAATCGTATGAGAACAAAGAACATAAGTTCATAATGTCCCATTCTCAGAGAGTGGTGATATAAAAACGAGAACATCTTTCAAATGCATATGTGATTGGTTTAAACACTACTGTGTATATATTGCAGTACTGTTTTACTAATATTATTTTTATTATACCGTTTTAAAATGTGTCTTTGCTGAATAACAATCAGTCTGCTTTGCAATGGAATAGACGGTTAAGGCTTTAATAATATCTGCCTGCTGGGTTTTGATTAAGTCAGAAATAATAGGCTAATTTAAAATGTCCATTATTATTTTTACACATGTGCCACTAGGGTCACAGAGACCTTAAACATAAAGTCAATCACAGAACATTAGAGTTGAATCATCATCATCACTCAGTTCTGCCTCCATCCATTACAGACTACACTCATTCTGTTGACTGTGAAGATTTACTGCATTAGTCACATTCTCAGTGGATAGTATTGTTCTCTAAGTGTTAGTGTGATTTACTTTAACTCACTCATGCATATCGCCTCAGCTGCTGACAAGCTTGTTTATGAAAAATATTTATCCATGGTTTCTTAAAAAAACTATAAACTATTAGTTATAAAACTATACATTAATTACTGATATATGTCTGCACATGTTAAATATTGTATGTGTATATTTTTGTCTCCTGTAAAACATATGTAGAAAATCTCTATTTGCTGAAAAAAAAACAGACCCGGGGATAGGACAGGAAAAAGGCCAATAAATATTTAGACAAAGTAAAATTGCCAAGAAAAAAAAATCTTTGTTTTATTATTATTATTATTATTATTATTATTATTATTATTATTATTATTATTATTATCATTATTATTATTATTATTATTATTATTATATTTGATAATGCTAACCTAATTGGGTCATACTATCGCACAATAGTTTGGAGAAAATATTATGAATAATAATAATAATAACAGTTGTTATAACTACAAACACAAATACATAAATACATACATAATAAATAATTATTAATAAACTTCACACACATTGAAAAATATTATTCTCCCTCTGGATTTCATCCAACTTAAACAAAAAAAAATTCTCCATTGTCTCTAGGAAAACTATAAAATAATTGCTTTAGTCAGCTATGTTTGTTTTAGATTATGTTTAACTGCAATGTGCAGCCAAACACTATGCATGTTTTAAAAAATAATGTTCTTGTTTCTGTGCACTGGAGTTTTTGTAGTCAACATTGTACCAATGACAGGACTACATACAGTATTTGAGTTAGGTCCATATCATGTGTAGTAAGGTACTGTTAAATAGTAGATACTTAATGAATATATATACAAACATGTTAATTGTGCAACCATTTTGCTAATGTCTTTCAGCAGGAATCATCTTGCATCTGACTGATATTTCAGTTTTTACAAGAAGTAAATAGCTAGTTCTGTCTTAGTGAATGTAAGCAGTTGGGTGAAATCAAGTGTATAATATTATATTGGATATTTAAGATTAATCATATAAAAAAACAGAGGGACTCACTCACTAAGCTAATCTCTGTTATTTTTTTACTTGTACACTTCTGTTGTAATTTTTGTTTTAAAAACATTTGTTTTTACTTTCTTGTTTTATAATTGTTTGACTACATTTAATTACAAAGATAAAGGGCTTTATTTTAAAGATCTAGGTGCAAAGTCTACAGCGCATGGCGCAAAAGCATTAAGGGCATGTCCAAATCCCCTTTTGCTATTTTAAGGACGGAAAAACGTGCTGTGGCCTAACATGGTCTAGCAGGGTTGTGCTTATTGTCTTAATGAGTTCTGGGTGTGTTTTGAGCATAAACCTTTCAGAGTCTCATCTCCCATTCCCATTAAGAGTTAGTTGCGTTGCACCATGGCGCATTTGCTATTTACATGGGGGACTTCATAAGAGGAAAAACTGAACGCTTCACTAGCGAGAAAACATTTAAACAGAGCATCTGCAGCGCAAGGATAAAGAACTAGCCTCCTCCAATCGGCGTTTACCTTCACTCTCTCTTTCTCTCTTTCGTGGACAAGGAAACAGTGTTTTGCGCTCTCCACTGAAGACATCCATTAGCCTACATATTTAATTACGTTTGTTAAGCGCAAAGATTTGTCTCAAAACTAATTCTAAATTCTGTTCTAATTTCAAGCAAACAAATGAATGAACAATAATAACGAAGTGTGGTCAAAAAACTGAATTCTATCCAAAAACACGTCCTATGCCCCATTTGGTCCAAAACCTGACAGGTGGACACACAATAAATAATACTCCTAATAATAACAAAAATAATAATAATAATAATAATAATAATAATAATAATAATAATAATAATAATATTAATAAAACTATTATACAAAAGCAAGTTGTCATGAATAAACTGAAAAAAAGCCCCCGAGATGGAGCCAGTGGTTTTTATATTTATGTAGAATATCATAATTTTGTAATATTTTATTCCTTTAATTCTTTTTCATTTGTAAAAGATATTTGCGTATTGCTGTACATGCTGCGTGTTTTAAGCTATGTGTAAGCGAGTTGCTAAATAACATGCTCTGCTCTGACTTTAGACCTGCTTCCTCAAGCTCCTTCAGCTGGTCTTTCTCAAAACAGCAACGCGTTAACAATGCACCTTAACACACCTCTTTTCTAGACCGGAACACCCGTGAGTCCACCCATGGGGCTAATAGAACAACGTGATGGAAAACTGGAAAATTAGAGTTGCGCTGGTCTGAAAATAGCAACACGTCGGGGCAAACACTTCTTGCGCCCTATTGCACCGGGTATATGATAGGGCTCAAAGAATGACAAATTACTATTGTGCTTTGTTAATACGGTAGTCATAATTAATGATGAAATATTTTATTTGAATAAGATATTTATTCAGCAGATTGTTTTTATTCATTTGTTTTTGTTAAAAGTTTAGATTTAGCTAATTTGGATAAAACCAAGCATTCTTGTAAAAAATGGGAAAGTAAATTATATTTGTTTGCTTTTTTAACTTTTTTTGTTTGTTTGTTTGTTTATTTATTTATTTATGTGTATTGTTTGGATAACGTTGTCATCTTTACACAAAATTTGAAATATATATAATTATATATAAATTATATATATATATATATATATATATATATATATATATATATATATATATATATATATATATATATATATATATATATATATAGTGGTTGTGTAAAGTACATAAGGTTACGTAGTCTATTGTCTATTTAGCTATTTTGCAAGTTTTATGGTTGATTTAATTTTGTCATTTATATAAAAATAATAATAATAACCTTTCCTGCTTTCTGTAAAAACAGCTGAGGACTGTTAACTGGCATTTGCTTCTTTCCATTAAAAGTTTGTAAACTGTAATTACAGAAGCATATTTCATCAAACGTCACCACAGAGAGCGTGAGGCTGTGCTGTTTGTGTTTGTGTGGCATTCCCGTCTAGGAGCGTCTGAATGAGACAGGCAAAAAACAAAGCCGCCTAAATCCCATTTGGTTTGGAGGCAGCGCACATGGAAAGGAACCAACTCTGCTGCTAATACAGCTAATAGGATGTTCCACTTTAAATAGGAGCTCATGGTAATACCAGCATTTTCATTCAGCCTGGAAATTGTAGTTTTAAATTACAGTTTAATGCTTCAGATTTTTATTAAAAAAAAGGCATCACGGCAACACAAAAATTACCAGTGCTGCCGAACAGTGTCCCTGCTTCCTATTGTTAGCCAATTACTGTGCAATCTCTTTCTTCTGACTGAATAGCTCACTGTTAGCAAATAATGAAAAGGCAATTATGGCAAAGCTGTGTTCACATTACGCTCTTCATTTTGCGTGCTGGCGTAATTATTGTCAATCCTAGAGGCTTACTGTTGCATGCAAGAGGCAGCAGGGAAGAAAATGAACTGGGCTGGTGCATGGAAAATTAGAAATGTCACAGTTACCTTTTATATCAAGTGCTACTAGACCTCTCTGCATAAACATATGGAACCCTAGTTCACATCACACACACTCATAGCACAGAGAAAGAGAGAGAGAAAGACGGAAGGAAAGAAATGTGCATGCACACACATATGTATCTACATTTATGTGCATACTTTTACTTTTCTTGGAAGTGCCAAAGCATATGTACGTGACATGTTTTATATTACATCTATAGTATCTACACATGTGTGCACTTTACCATCATATCTGTATATTTTGCCCACTATAAAACATATGGTAATTGGTTTATTGTACTCTAGTGACCCTTCACTGTAAAAAATATATATATATATATATATATATATATATATATATATATATATATATATATATATATATATATATATATATATATATATATATATATATATATATATAATATAGTATATAATAAGTACAAATCTTCTAAATTAAATTAAATTCAAAATTTACATTTCTAAAATTTTACTGTAAATTACAGTAAAACAACTTTTTGTCATACACGACCCTTTTGACGAGCTAATATCTACACAACTTTGTTACACAGGCAAAAACAACCATAGGAAGGCATGGATGAAAAAGTCAAATGATGAACCAGTGCCCATCTCAAACAACCTTTTCCACAAGCAGAGAAGAAGCTTACTAATATACGGAAGGTGCTCAGTGTCATTCACAAAACTTACAAACACTATCATGCTAACACACATTAAACTAAAGTAATGCAATAAATATTATTGACCAACATTAGATGTTACATAAAACTGTTATGTGAAAAAACCTCAAGAGAAAAGATAAATAAATAAAAAGAGTCATAGTAATGTTAACAAAAAAGCATAAATAGCGAAGTGTCATGCAGGGCATTCTGGTAAATTGAATTTACAGTTATTTATAACTGTATAACTGTATATATACTGTATATATGTATTGTGTACTCAATATATATTAAGGAAACCTACTGTTAAACAGGTTACGGATTTTACTGTTGCATTTTTACTTTTTTTTTCCCGTTGAAATCACAAACATTTGTTTTTACAGTGTTGACAAAGCAGGGACTGTTTTTAGTCCCTTTAGTGAGTGAGTAAAACATATGGAGAAGTTCTGTCTTTATGCAGAGAAACAAACAAACCAACAATAAAAGCAAAGCTGATTTAGGAAAAGGGGTAAAAAAAAAAAAACTATATCACCAAAAACCTTTTTGTTGTTGTTTTATATGAATGAATTGCATATAAAACAATATAATTGCAATGAAATTTGCAAGCAGAGTTGTATGTGCATACTATTTTGTTTGCAATAAACATGGACAAATTTTACCTACATACACAGGTTAGGATAAGGGAAAAAACACCTTGTTGGTATAGCAATATATTTTAATGCTAATCTAAAATAATAATAATAATAATAATAATAATAATAATAATAATAATAATAATAATAATAATAATAATAATAATAATAATAATAATAATATAAAGGAACAATATTAGTAATTCTAATAAACAACAACAACAAAAGAACAAATAAATACATGCATACTGTACATGAATAACAAATAGTAATAAACTAATTATTAATTGAACATATATAAAAATACTTTTCTTTTTCAAAATGTTCTCAGTTAATTTGATTTGTTATTTGTATATATTTTTTACTATTAAAGATAATGGAGTCCAATTTTGGATTATTCTTCCATATCTCTCAAATATATCATCTAGTGATGCACAAGTCTAGAAGAATATGTTTGATTGTAATAGATATGTGTTCTATACCAATTATTATTTTAAAGTCAAAAGGGTCCAGCGTTATATTTTGTTCTAAAATAAATTGTATTTAAAACTGTAAAATAGAATATATATATCATTTTCTATTTTACGGTTTTAAATACAATTTTAATACAAAAAAATAAATAAACAGGGGGGCTAATAATTCTGACCTCAACTGTATATATATTTTGTATTATACAAAAATCAGACAGACATCCATATAGGTACAGAACAACATAATAAAACGATGATGTAATGTTCCTTTCAGGCTGCATTTCCCCTTTAAGACTCTTCAGTAAGAAGCTACAATACACGAGGCGCACAGCAAGCATCAGCAGCGTCTCGGAAGAGCACATCTGGTTCTGGGGGTTGAATATCTTTTGTCAATACTCCTGCATGCATCTTTGACAAATCAAAGTGAATAAACAATGTTGTGATTCCACTCCTTGTGAGAAAGAAGGCAGGAGCGCTAACACAATTCAGACAGAAGAAACGTCTCAAGGTCAGACTTTAAACACTTAAACGACACTATTCCAAACACCGCTCCAAATTCAACTTGACATCCTCCTACCTGCCAAGCGCGATTAGAAACATTTTTTGAAAGTTTCCTTTTTCTTTCTTTCTTGCCTTCTTTGCATGAGCCTCGCTGCTGTGCTTTTTGTGTTTAACAAGGTTCTTTAAAGACTGTGCGAGGGAAAAGTGTATTTCTTAAGAGAAGCAAGATGCTCGCTCCCTCACACACACACACAAAACTGCCAATTCCAGCCCTCAAATGCGTACAGAAGGCTGTCAGAGTCGTACTAACATCGCTCACATAATAGCATCGTCTGGGAGTCTCGACACCAAAGCGGCGCAGGAAACATCAGACCGGCTCCTGAGAAAAAGAGCTCTTTTAACTTTCAAAACTCCTTAAGTTCTGAAAGCGCAGTGCTGGATTCAGCTGTCTCTCCTCGAGTGAGTGAGAGAGAGAGAGACAGAGAAAGAGAGAGAGAGAGACGGAGAGAAAAGAGAGAGAGAGACAGAAGAAGAAAAAAATAATAATGACAAAACAAGGCAATCATTACAGTCTACTTGTGTGTCACTCTCCCAAACAAGCGAGCAGATGCATTTGACGTCAGACGACTGCCTGGAATGGTGCTTTGTTTTGAAGCCTCGTGGCTGTGAGGTGAACTTACCCAGCTAGCAATCAAAAGCAAAGATGCTAATTTACCTCTCTGCTTGATACAGCCTGTTTGTGAGCTCCCAAAGCAAAATGTTTTGATTTTGTCACAAAGACACACAGTGAGCGAGACAGTCAGGGCATCAATCACAGACAATTTGAGCATGTTACTCTTTCTTTATCTTTTGCCCCTCTATCTTAGTCTTTTTAGCATTCATGACATGACACACAGACAGAAACGACAGGGTGCAACACAGCACCCAAATCACAGCTTACCTTGTGAAAGAGAAACTGATGGAGGTGCAGGGACTACTAATACAGGTTTAACACGTGCTAATAAGTGCTAATGCATCTATTGTGGTACTTTTTTTCATAGCTGGATCAATTTAACTATTTTTTTTGATTGACAGAGACGTTTCTTTAAGTTTAACACAGAATTGATTTCTCTTTTGTCATGGCATATGGCTGCACATACTTCAAATTTAGCACTTATGCTAATCTTCAAATGAATCAATGTAAAATGGCATTCATTTACATTTCCACAGGTGGGATCTATGTTGATTGATTAGTTCACCACCAACAACGGAAAATTCTGTCATCGTTTACTCACCCTTCACTTGTTCCAGACCTGTTTGGGTTTCTGTCTTCTGTTGAACACAAAAGAAAATATTTTAAAGAAAGCTGGAAACCTGTAACCATTGACTTTAATGGGATATTTTATGTGTGCTTTCTTCAAAATATCTTCTTATATGTTCAACAGAAAAGAGAAACTCATTAAGGTTTGGAACAAGTGATGGGTGAGTAAATACTGAGTACATTTTAATGTTTGGGTGAACTATCCCTTTAAATAAAACATGCACTAACTCTCAGTGGCCATAGAAGAAAGGGTAGTACTTTATTTGAATGGTCCATTTGAGTATTAGTATACTGTCTGCTTAATATCTGTTGATACTGCTCCTTCAACAGACATGTAACTGACTATAAGAAACATTGTAAGTACGTGTCAACTTACACTAACCCTAACCCCAACCTAACAGTCTATAATCTAATGAGAATTAGTTGGCATGTGGATGCAAAAAATTTACTTAAATTCAACAAACAGACCATCAAAATAAAGTGTGAGTGAAGCAAGTAAAAGGAAAGAGTAAAAGGAAAGAGTAGCACTATTATCTAGAGGAGAGATGCTTAAAGTAGGGCCTGCGGGCCAGAGTTGGCCCATGGTAACCTTTGATTTGGCCTGCCATCTTGAATGAAAAGAGAGGGAGAATGATGGGGAGGTGGTTGCGGTGAATGCCTTTAACAGAGATCGTCATTTCAATTTTAACGTAACCTTTTGTTTCTTTGTTTTATTGCTGAGCTACAAAAAAGTCAACTGAAATTAAATGATTCAACTAAATACTAATGAATCAGACTTTTAAAATGTAAATACTGTCAGCAAACTGCACAAGACATCTGCGGGCAAATCAAAGTAAGCTTGACTAGTTTATTCAGCATTGCACTTGGGAACTGTTTGTGTTTTACTGTAATACGTTTTATAATAAAATGTTAAAAAAAGATATTCCATTAGTCAATATTATTTAAAGCAACTCTTTCTAGTTATTTTAAATATTACCAAATAATTTATTAAATTACCTATGGCAAATTTAATATATACGGTTTGGTATATATTCGGCCCTCAATCAAGTTTGCTTTTTGGCCCTTTAGGAAAAAGTTTGAGCACCCCTGATCTACAGCAACTTTTATCATTAACACCATTAAAACCTTATAAAAACAGGTACCATGTATTGCCACTCATGAGAGCACCCAAAGCAACTGAGAGACAGCTGACCTTAAACTGTAGGTAGACATAACACGATAGCAATGTTAATAATAATATTAGGAAAATATGCTGTAAATATTTCATCAGTGTTAATATTATATAGAATGTGACACACACACGCGTCCATATTGTCCTAAGAATGTGTGGTGTTGAATAGTTTTGACAACTTTGATGAAAGTTTTTGCTCCACTTTATTTTTCCACTTTATTTTATTTCACTTTATTGCTCCACTTTAGGTTAACTGAATGCTTCATCATTCTTCTCAGAAAATATATTTCTAAAGGTCCTGTTGACTTTTCACCACATGTCAGTAACAACCAATGTACTTACCTGATAGTATATCTGGTGGCCCCAGATGTGCGTGAGCCCTAAGAATCACCCTAACCCATCTCCCACCTGCCTAGCGGTGCACCTAAAGCAGCCAAGGCAAAGCAAACACCAGATTACTATAGTACAAATACAATAGAGAGAAAAACACCAGATTACACCAGATTACTATAGTACAAATACAATAGAGAGAAAAACACCAGATTACACCAGATTACTATAGTACAAATACAATAGAGAGAGATCATCTTATAATGTGCTTTTTTGTAATGATTTTGTAGTATTAGTTTAAAATGTCTGCTGAGGAATGTGTTTACTTTCATTAAGCCTGTAAACTGAATATTATGTATATGATGGCTAAACAATGTAATGTCAATTGCCAATCACGACGTCATGCCGCAATTTCTAATACAAAGCATTTTATTAAATATTACTGCAATTAATATCAAATGTCATTTATTGAACAATAACATCTAACAAACAACAATATAAAGATGCTAACAGTGCAGTCAAATGTACTTGCTCGAGAACAAATATCAGTTGATTGCAACCACATTTTGACCCAGAAAGAATTTAATTTTTTCATTAGACAACTATAAAATAAGTGTTTGTCAGAGGAGAACTCTCAGTGGGCAATGAGAGGCTGAACAGCAGCTGAAGCGATCTCCAAAATAATCCAAACACATTTTCAAATTGGCACTATCCTTATAAATAAACTGCATATTTGTAGTGTAAACAGGTATATTCTCACTTTTAAAAAAATCACAAATTCTCAAAAATTCTACATTATGTGGTGAATTTAGTCCTCTGCTGGGTGAGAAATGATACACACAGGTGAAGAGGCTGCAACAGTGCTGATACTAGTAGAATATTACACGGCTATCAGCCAGATCAGCTATCAGATTCAGGACCAGAAAGAACTGTTGCAAACAATCAGACAACAACTGACATGCAAAGAAAAAGACAAGTCTAACCAGTATATTTTGTGTTTAACAGAAAAAATAACAAGTGAATGGTGTGTCAATAATGATCTATTTTTATTTATTTATTTATTTATTTATTTATTTATTTATTTATTTATTTATTTATTTATTTATTTATTTATTTATTTATTTATTTATTTATTTATTCATTTATTTATTCAGTTGAAACTGTCTCTTTATATTTATTATTTTATATAAATTATGTTTATCTTAAATCAAGCATCTATTTGAGAGGCCTGGTTCTGCTCTATTTCTATAATTAGTTCAGACAGGAAAGACGCAGGTTCACTTTCATCTGGAAAAGACAGGATTTTCCACCCACACTTTCCTATTTGTCCATCCTCAACCACAACAATCAGGAATTCATTTACAGCAATACTACTGTTTTCTTTATTTTGTTTTCTTTTTTTGGTAATATGACATACGGCCAGCACTGTACTTCAGCTGAGAAGGAGATGGTGATGGTTTGTGCCGGTGGGAGTTTGAAGCAAAGCCAAAGACAACACAAGCACAGTCCCTAAAGCAGTGGGACATTTCCTCCCACAGACCTCTGATCTGAGATCAGGTCTAATCACACCTTTAAACATGAGACTGAGCCGCTCAATGGCATCCATGCATTAACCACCAGGGGGGACAGAAAGACAAACATACATGAAACTAATGGCCAGAGAGGGTCTGTTTGAATGTGTGTGTGTGCGCAGATTTCAGGCTGCTCTTTACAATAAATATCCTGGAGTGGTAATTAAGCTTACAATCTAACATATTGTAAACAGACACAAACAAACAGTAACCCACCACAAGCAGCCCAATACACATCCACAGATGCACATGCAGACAGCAGGAGGACTGGACAGATTGGAGGAGCGGGAGGGGGTAACGGTCTGGAGTTAAGAGCTCTGTACTAATTGGTTTGGGTTAATTGGTATTTTTAGTGCAATCACAGGGGAGTGGGACACCGCATTTAAGCATTAAATACACAACACCTACTTCTCTCTCTCTCTCTCTCTCTCTCTCTCTCTCCCCTTCTCTCTCCCTTTCCCTTTCTCCCTCTCTCTCACACACACACACAAAAACCAAACACAAATCTAAACAAACTGTATGAAGCAACTAAAGGTCAATAAAGCTGACCTTCAGATCTATTACTTAAATCACTGCTATTCATTAACATGCACTACATTCTGTAAATAGAACTTTTTACCTTAAACTTGAGCTATGAAAGCCAAATCTAAGCAGGAAATCTACATCCCTGGCTCACCCCCCCCACCAATTATTTAATTTTAAATAACAACTACAGCCACAAGACTTTTTACAATATTAATAGTAATAATAATCAACATAATAATAATGATGATGATGACTGTTATTACAAATATTGCAAACAATGTAAACATCATCGACAATAATAATAAAAGCAGTAATAATAATAATAACAATAACATTATTATTATTCATTCATTCATTTACTTTCCTTTAGTTTAGTCCCTTAATTCATTAGCGGTTGCCACAGCGGAGTGAACCACCAACTTATCCAGCATATGTTTTACACAGCTGATGCCCTTCCAGCCGCAACCTGTACCCGGAGGAAACCCACGTGAACACAGGGAGAACATGCAAACTCCACACAGAAATGCCAGCTGACTCAGCCAGGACTCGAACCAGCGACTTTCTTGCTGTGAGGTGAAAGTGCTAACCACTGAGCCACCGTGTCGCCCTATTATTATTATTAGTTGTAGTAGCAGTAGTAGTACTATTCAATTGAGTCAACAGAAACTGAAAAAGAAAGAAAGAAAGAAAGAAAGAAAGAAAGAAAGAAAGAAAGAAAGAAATAAAGAAAGAAAGAAAGAAAGAAGCACATAAAGACAGATCTCTCTCTCAGATTTGTCTTTCATGGTTAACTCATCTGACCATAGTCATCCTCATTTTCATCCCACTAAATCTCTTCAGTCAGTTTTCCAAGAAAAGCACAGCTCTCCTTTCTAAAAATACAGCACAGGGCACGTGGAGTGTTAGCAGCATCTCTGTGATGTTCAGAAATGTTAAGTTGAGTTTCAACACTGTGGGACACAGAGGAAGTGCCACCTGTTCTCCAGATATGACGGATTTGTTGACTGTTTAAAAAAAAAGGAGAGGGGTGGAAAGAATGAAAGGGTTTACTGTCTTCCTGTGGCACAACTTCAGAAGAATTGGTATATTTTTAGCTTCTAATGTAGAAGCAGCCCGGACTCATCTAAAAATCCCCACCATTGAGTTCCCAGATGTCCTTTAACAGATACAGGAGCCATCCTGGAGGAGCCTGGCATGATGCCCTCCAACTAGGTACATCAACAGGTGACAAAACCAGCTCATTGAAGTCCAACAGGAGCAACACAGTTAACACATGCACATGTACCCTATAGTCAGTCAGTGTGGAATCAATAAGACTTTTTAATGTTTTGGAAAGAAACCTTTTTTGTTCACCAGGGCTGCATTTATTTGAACAAAAATTCAAAATAAACAAATAAATAAAAACATTGTAAAGTTTTATTTTCTATCTTAACATTTTAAAATGTTATTTATTTCTGTAATGCAAGGCTTTGTGTTACAGGATTCATTCATAATTTGCTTATCTGTTATCATCAATTATTATTGGTGCTCAGTCAGTTATTCAGTTATTCTGTCACATTATAAATGTCTTTACTGCCACTTTGATTCAAGTTCTTACATGCAACAGTTCTGTCTGGTTCTCGAATCTCATTGACTGATAGCTGTGTGATATTCTGCAATATCAGCACTCGAACAGCCTCTTCACCCTTCTGTATTACTCACACATAGAGTGACAGCAGATCAATAAACTCACTACAAGTTTGACAAATATTGCAGCTGTTGGACAATAGGGTAAATGCAGAAGTATGCTAAAGGACTTTGAATTTGTCAGTACCCTGCGTTAAGCGCTACTGGTGAACTGTATGCCATTACAAAATCGGCAGGTTCAAGGTCTGTTTTCTTTAAAAATCAGCGATCTCCACTGGCTGGGTGATATCCGATTTAAAGTGGGTCTCAGAATGTACAAGAAGCACTGCAGTAAGTTACATTTTTCCTGCCATGTCTTTAAAATATAAAAATGTATGTTACCCTTATATATTCAATGGAGCTTCTGCGCTAGCCTGCCAATCCTGGCGGGCAAGTGCGAGTAAACATATTTTCAGCTTGTTTTATGCTTAAGCAACTAAATGAATGCCAAAGTCTATTTAACTGATTTAATTTTAATTCCATTACAACATATATGCTGTAAAAGGAACTGTATAAAATGGTAAAAAGTCACTTTAACCGTTCACCAGAAGTTTATCAGTATGGGAAGAAACACTAGCTCTGCATATACCCTATTTAATGTACTTTTGAGGCTTTTTTAGGCAAGAATGTAGTTCTTTAGATTGCAACTATGCAGTTTATTTATAATGATAGTGTTTATATGAAATATTTATAATTTCTGAGATAAAGTGCATCACCTGTCATTGAGCAGAGCAAAGAGGGTTGATGTTCTGCCACAAGATGGCGACAGAGATCACACAATACTTTCTTACGGGAGGAAAAACTCAGCATAAATTTCACATTACAGCTGATCAAATCATTATAAAACAGGTAAGTGACACTCTAAGTTGATCTCTATCTTTTGTATGCCATAGTGCTGTAATTATACCATAATAATCCGGTAGTGTTTGCTTTGCTTTGGCTTTTTCAGGGTTAATTATTGTGATCTCCCAATTGCAACAGAGAAACACTGGGAAATGATCTCAAAACTAATGGCATTTCATGCTGTTCAGCCTTATAATCTTAAAATGTCAGAAAAATCATCTGTTTTGAGATCACTTTAGATATTACGCTAGAGAATCATACAAATACTAGCTCTAAAGTGACATTTGTGAAGTAGCAACAGTTTCTGCTGTTCTCATGTCAGCCTCAGATGCAAATGAATACTGGAAGAAAGTAGTTTTTCTTTTTATATACACGATTATGTCGTCGAACTGTTGTATAAACACAATATCACACGAGTAGCAGTACGATATGGCTGTATATCATCACTGGTGGGACCAACAACACAGCTCTCACCAGTGCCGATATACAGCCATATCTCATATATATTAACAATACATCTATGAATATTACCTTTATAAGGTATTAGTGTTCAGAAAAATATTAATCATGCAATGGTTTTCTACTTTGAAAATGATCAGAATGTAAATGCAGGAAAATATACTTGTAGTCAAAGCATTTTTTTGATTAAAAGTGCACACATCCACGACTCTTTACTTGTTTATCGCACTTCAGTGAGAGTCTAGCCCTTCATGATTCTAACAAAGCACATGTTTAATTCATTATTAATTGATAGGGCCTTGTATATTCATGAGTGTGTTCTTGCCATCATTGTAAAACGTGTCAGCTCTCAAGGAGGTCCGCTTTAAGCACTCGGCTTGGTGTGTGTGTGTGTGTGTGTGTGTGTGTGTGTGTCTGTGTGTTTGTGCATGCGAGTGTTTTGATGTGTAGGTCATTACGCTTTCACTAGCCCTTTGTTTGGCTGTGTGAAAAATCGTTTAGAAAGGCCAGTCTGGATTGAGACGCCATGTTTATGTTGCAATCAGATCTGAGCGATGAGACACAGGAGGGAGGCTATAGCTGTGTGTGCTATTTATTCACTGTTTCCCTCTCTCTCCATTCCCAAGAGCCCTCAAACAAACAGCACACACACACACACACACACACAGACACACACACAGACAAGTACATACTTTGGTAGTCCAATACAAAACATCCCAATATAGATATGCCCATTAGTGGTCCATGTCTATGTGAGAATGTCTCTGAAACAGAAATAGAAAACATCATTACAGACTGCAGCAGGACTGCTGAAACACAGGAGTAACATGACAATCCCCATCAAGTCAACTAAGTGAGTAAATCTATTAAATTTGTAATAAAAGTCTAATAAAATGATCAAATTCGGTGAAATCTGTTGTAATTGTGGTTATGAAAAAATATACATGCATTGTTTTTAGAGAATAAAAAACTGAATCCCTAAACAGTCCTAATACTGTAGGCAAATATGCTATAAAAATGGGTTTTTCTCTTTCTCTTCATTCTGCCATATCAGGAAATAGATGACACATAAAAACACACACACTTACACAGCTAACCTTGTGAGGACATTTGTTAACACAGGGTAATCTTGTGCCACTTATTCTATCCTGAACTAAACTCAAACCAGCTCAAACAACCACTTAACCAGATAAACACCATTTACTATTTTTTCTCTTCATGTTGACCAAAGACCAGTCCCCACCAGTGGTGTAGTCCTAAAAAATAGGTGGTGTACTATTACCCACCCAATCCAAATTTTAAAAGTAGGCAAAGGAACGACGTAAGTCAATGTATCTTTGATCTTTTGACACACACTGCACAGCTGTGGTTTGCTGACTAACTAAAAAACGAGTTCAGGAGCGGGATTCTGCCGCCGTTTTTTTATATCAAATTTAAAGGGGACTGAGGCGATCATTTAGTAGTGTACAGATAATCGCAAAAGTGTTAGGGGGGCTGAATGGAAATATAGAAGGGCTAAAGTGACGCCCATGCTGTTTTACAATTTTACTTTTTTTCAGCGAGACATCATTCAGTTGATTTGTTGTGATCTTCAAAAAACTCAAATACTCAATACACAAAAATTAGGGAAGTCTAATCACCAAAACAAGTGAGTATACCGAGAGTATGATCCTCAGAAGTCGTAATACCCAAACAGCTTGTGGAAAAAAGTAGGCAAACTGAGTATATGTGCGTATAGCAAGGACTACACCCCTGGTCCCCACAATGTCAAACAATTCAGGATGTACTATCCTTGTGGGGGAATTTAGTCCTCATAATGTAAAATTTTATAATCACAAGTACATTTGGTGTGATGTCTGCGTACAATCATTTTTTCTTTCAGCTTTTTTCAAATGCTTATACTTTAAATCATTTTAATCATTTGTTGCTGGATCACAAGATGTTGCAGAGCATTGCAACATGGTGTTTTCTGCAAAAAAAAAAGTGTCTTATACAGCTGAAAATCATGATTTCATGTTGATTTAGGCAATTTGTATCCATCACGTATTACTTTGCTGTATATTTTATAATATTTTACAAAATATAATATTTTACTATATATATATATATATATATATATATATATATATATATATATATATATATATATATATATATATATATATATATATATATATATATATATATATATATATATATATATATATATATATATATATACACACAGTCACCAGCCACTTTAGTAGGTACACCTTACTAGTACCAGACTGGACCCCCTTTTGCCTTCAGACCTGCCTTAATCCTTAGTGGCATAGATTCAACAAGGTTCTGGAAATATTGCTCAGAGATTTTGGTCCATATTGACATGATAGCATCACGCAGTTGCTGCAGAATTGTCAGCTGCACATCCAGGATGAGAATCTCCCATTCCACCACATTTTTATTTTTTTCATTAAAAGTAAAACAAAAATAAGTTGATGTGTTTGTCAGTCAACAAATTACTTATTAATAATTATTAAATTCTTAAATGAACAGCTTTTTCCTTAACTTTTTCAAACACAAAATGTTTACCATTTACAGAATCATACATAATCATGTACACACACACACACACACATACTTACACACACACTAAGAGTGTAACTGACGGCCTGTCAGTCAGTCTCTCTCTAGTTAAGGGTCTGCTCTGTATCCAAGTCAAAGTAGTGAACTTGGCACAGCCATAAATTTGGACGCCCCTTCATCAGCACGGCCACTGGACCCTGCCATAACTCATTTACACTTACACACACATACATACACCAAGAACCACTGAGTCTACCCATAACTCACTTGCACTCTCCGAGGTCTTTAGATCGCTCTCCGAGGTCATAAAGCACACACACACTGAGGTATGTGGGGGTCCTGGTTTGAGGTCAGGTGATGGAGCTCTCAGGGTGATATACTGACACCCAGTCTCTCTCTAACTGGGATAATGAGTCACAGGGTACGAAACAGAGCCCAACTTGTTATTTTTTCATTTTGACAAGAAAAACTGCACTTAGACACCAGGTGATATTTATGAGGATCAGCAGTCAAACAGAGGTTATGGACACAAAACACAAACGCTGGCCTTTGACGCTGCGTAAAGAGAGCATAAAAATACACAGTGTGAAGTGCACATCATGTCTTTCATCTAATGTGTTAAACATTTCTTACTTTTGACTTCAGGTGGGCCGTGTAAAATGACCTCCACCTAAATATGTCTGGATTGATGAACTGCTATAAACGGGTATTCAATAACATGTAATGAAATAAAGGTCATTATTATTATTGTTATGCGCCTGGGGGTGTTGCTCTGTTGTTCCCTCCTCCCCTTCCCGTTTTTATTTGCTGTCTGCTGTCCTTCTAAAATCTAGGTGTTCCGATTGGCTCGTGGAGTTTTCATGAGTGGACCAATGAGACGAGGATGAGGGTCATTTAAGCAGTCCAGTGGCGACTCTGACTATACTGGGGGTGGGAATCCTTCATCTCTTGATCTCTTGTCACTGCTCTGTCTTCCTGTGTGACATTTGTGTGTATGTCTTATTCTCTAGTTTGCTTTAGTTTTTCTGAGTTGTACATCTATTCTGAACGTCCAAACTAAAACTGCTTAGAGGTGCAGTTGGGGATCTGGCAGAATGCTAGCGTTAGATTATAGCTTAGAAATTGACATCCATCCCTTGCCGTCCAATTCTACGCCTCTTTAAATCAACGCACAAACATGCACCAAATAGGTGATGATCTGATGACAATAGACAACCTTATATAACATTAGATCATGTCATTCACCAAATAGAAAACTCTATGAAGACACGCATTTTGTCCAGCGTAGTTGTTGACAGGCCAGCGGCTGCAGGAATTATATTTTTTCTCTAAAACTAGCATTGGGGTAAAGTTGGTTTTATATTTCTGCATTCAGACTTTCTCCTCAATAATTAAAGTATTGTTTGCAAATTCTAAATAGTGAAATCATATAATCAGCCAATGACTATAAAATAAAACATTGTTCACAGTCCATTCAATAGTGCTGATGTTGTTTTGAAGTCAATCCTACACACTATTTCAGACCAAATATTCAAAGTAACGTTAGAGAGGGAGCGTGTCACAGGTTGTCACTGTTTAAAAATGAATGAATGTGCGAATATAAATCACACTTTACCTCAGTAAAGCTGGTTAGGCGGAAGAGTGCTATTTACTTATGTTTTGTTTTTCAACTAAATAAAAATCAGATCAGAAATAAAGGAGTGCTAAAAACAGAAATATCCTGTCGTCGTTTTATATTACACTTACATTACCAATACACTGAGTGACTTTTCATTTTCAATTGTGCACACTGATCCTCGTACATCTTTTTTTTTTTTTTTTTTATCTCCTTTTACATTAGAACAACTAAATGAATGCTTAGGTCTATTTACGGACTATTTTATCAATGCTGTAAAAAAATACACTGTTAAGTCAATATTTTGCCGGATGTTTTCAGTAGCTGAAAAACACCTCCGTGCATATAAACCCATTCATAAAAAGAACACAATCTACATATGCTTTGCATGATTAAAATTGTTTTAAAATATACCTGTCTGAAAGTAATACTTCAGCCATGGTGTGTCACCCTACTTTCTTTGATTTAGCATCGCTTATTTTCCTTCCCTCTATCAGGTTTGTTTCAATTTGCTCTTTTTGCATTTATTGTACATATTTGTAAAAATATTTTGGGCTATCTGTAACCAGGGGAAGTGACACTAACAACAGAGTTCGGATCCACATGCAGGTTTATTGAGGATGTCAGGCAAGCAATGGTCAACACGGGTGCAAACAGATGTATTAACACAATCCAGAAACGTGGTCGGAGTAACAGGCGAGAGGTCAGAAGGCAGGCGGCAGACAGGGATAAACAGAAAAAGGCGAGGATCAAAACACGGAAAAACAAGACAAAGGAAAAGTGTTGTAATGTCACTTACAGTAAACAAGACTCAGCAACCGGAGTGAGTGTATGTGCTGCTTAAATAGTGTGTGTAATCAGTCTTTGACAATCCTCCGGTAGAGCATGTGCAATCAGTCAGAATGAGGAACGTGTGTGTGAGCGGAGTGCATGTATGGAGATGTAGTCCATAAAATGCCGGATTTGTAGTCTATAAGCGATTGTGTGTGAATTGCAGCGATCTATAGAGTTACGATCGCTGGTGATCGTGACACTAACATCTCAGGGGAATTTAAAAAGATTTGGGCTGTCATAATAATGTTTAGCCATTTTTCATTCTCCGAGCCACATGGGTATAACATAATTTGGGGGCTCGTCCGGGATCTTTCCTCAGCGTCAAGCAAGCCCGGATACTTTTGGTAGCCCATATTTTTTTCCCTGAGAGTAGCTGCTGTGACACAAACATTGTAGAAATATTGAAACTAGGAGAGTGTTACAAATTTGATAATTGTGTGCAGTTTTGGTTTGGTAAATTTCGCAATGTCTTTATTAGTGCTCAAATTGATTGAGGTTCCATTATTGGATCTCATTAATGAATTAAAAATAATTTACTGCTACATTTCTGGAATCAACACTTGTTATGATCAGATACTTCTTTGATAAGGAGAATGTAAATAAAATGAAATTAAAAAGTACACCTAAAAATAAATAGCATACTAAATATAATAGTATGTATGGGTATTTTATCTGTAGGATGTATGCTACTTATTTATTATGTATTATCATGTGTGGAGTAGTGAATTCAGAAAGTAATATTAATATTTACTTTATTATTATTACTATTATTTATTATAATTATTATTATTATTATTATTATTAGTAGTAGTAGTAGTAGTAGTAGTAGTAGTAGTAGTAGTAGTAATAGTAATGGTATACAAAATATTAAACAGCAAATATCTCTCTCATATTTATTTACATCCAGCTCTATATTACATTTGGATATTTGTTGTAAATATGGACATGTTATCAGCATCACTGTACATTCCATCTTTGCTACCAGTTTCAGTGTGCTGCAGATTCTGTGCATATGCGTGCGTGCTTGCACTAATGCATCTGTGTGTGCATTTGCACAGAAGTATTGAGCAGGTGGAGCAGGTGATGGAAACTGAAGGAATGTATTTAACAGCAGTACAGCTGAGTAAACATGCAGATTCATGGGTAATGGAGTCTGTATCACACACACACACACACACACACACACACACACACACACACACACAAATGCAAACTCTTACCGGGTAATGGAGTCTATCAAGCTGGCTCTTCTCTGGGCTCACATGCACAGCCTGTGAGTGAAATACTCATCTCTGTCTCCCAGGTGGAAACCATGAGCTTGAATCCTGAATCTTGGTCTTAAACAGCTCTGGGATTCTGTGTGCTCACTACAGGTGAGAGAGAAAGAAAAAGGCAATGAATTCATTTATGCAACAATAAAACGGCATACTAATAGAAAAGCACTTTGTATTTACAATTCTGTATTTAGAG
Source organism: Danio aesculapii (assembly GCF_903798145.1). Lineage (NCBI taxonomy): Eukaryota > Metazoa > Chordata > Actinopteri > Cypriniformes > Danionidae > Danio > Danio aesculapii. Next base: position 34,528,614 of record NC_079441.1, on the reverse strand, counting down.
CTCCAGTGGGAAAATCAGCCAATCCAGCCTGGAGGTGGCCATAATCTTCATTGTAATCATCTATTTGTGGTCTATGATGCTTTATTCTGCATGCAATAATGTAACAAAAAAGTACATTTCTGGCATAGAGGAAAGAACGGTTTTCAAGCAAGAAAGCAAACAAAATTTTTAATTCAATCGATCAATTAATTGTAATTTGACTTTTTTTTATTCAAATCACTAGGTTTTACTCATTTTTTAATGTTACGCCCCATCTAGGGGTAAGGACGCAACATGAAAGGGAAGACTGCATACACAATGCTGCTTAAGAAAATACATAAGGACTTTATTTTCACAATGATTTTCTCAAACAAAATTAGACTCTTTTTTTTCAACTTCAAGAGCTGACCAGGCTAAAATAATAAACAACAGAATCTAAATTCAAATTCCCTCTAAATTCCCTATTTTCAACAAAAGAAAAGAAAATACACTTTCTTACCCAACTCCCTTGTCCACAAAATCAATCAAAAAAGAAGGTACAAAAGAAAAATGGCATCAAGCTTCCTACTTACTATGTACAAAATAGTTTTCAATCATGTTAAATACAATGATAATATGATCACTTCACTTTTTTCTTCTGTGTATTGACCCAAGTGTGTCCTTGCATTTTTTTAACATAATTTACATCTTAAATTAAATAATGGTGGAATATTTCATCCAAGACACTTCTATACAGCTTAAAGTGACATTTAAAGGCTTGACTAGGTTAATTATAGGCAGGTTAGGGTAATTAGGCAAGTTATATATAACGTTATATACGTTGGTTTGTTCTGTAAACTATTGAAAAAATATAGCTTAAAGGGGCTAATAATTTTGACCTTAAAATGTTTTAGAAAAATTTAAAACTGCTTTTATTCTAGCCAAAATAAAACAAATAAGACTTTCTATAGAAGAAAAAAATATTATCAGACATACTGTGAAAATATCCTTTAGCCCTGTTAAACAACATTTGGGAAATATTAAAAAAAGAAAAAAATTCAAAGGGGGGCTAATAATTTCTAATAATTTCTCATTTTAAGTCATGCATAGTATTAAATAACCAAATAACTGTAATATATGAAATATAATATTAATAATCATTGATTTTGTTATTCCTTAATAATAAAAAAAATAAAAAATCAGCTTTATGACAAAACTGAGAAATAAGCATTGCAGGGTCACTCCAGTAATTGTACACATAGCTATGTAAAACCTATCATCCGTGCAATACATATTTCATGACTGGCTCCCCCAAAAAAACATGTTTAAATGGTGAGAGTGTGTCAGGGAAAAGAGCCCAAACATCCAAAAGCGTACACAAGAATGTGGACAGTATAGGTCACACACAGGGAGACGTGGGTCACGCTCAAATTGTCCATCAGTCAGACAGGCAGAACTGATTTAGATGCTAAATAATGGTTTAGATATTCAAAAATTCCATATATATGCGAAAGGCTCCAGTGCACACCGAGGCGGACCCATCAAAGAGCCCCTCACCACCACTAACACAGCCAAAACTGCCCTCGAACTGCGCCTTTGTGTCTCAAATCCACAGCCAGTGTGATCTGCTGTGAACTCAACAAATAACATTCATTGATTTGTATTTATTTATTAAGTGAAGCTCTCTTAGCAAAAAGGGGAGAAGTAAATAAATTACTTAAAAAACAAAAAAGACTTTTGCTTTTTGTTCAAATTGTATGATGGGTTATGTCAACCTAACTTTGGGTCAAATATGCCAAACTGGACTGTTAACTTTTTAACCCATCAACTGGGGTAAAAAATGGGTCAAATTGAAAAAAGACCACATCATTTTTTAGTGTACTTAAAAAAATAGACAATTCTTTAATTTATTTATGTTATCATTATTATTTACATTTTTTTATCATTATTATTTACATTATTATTATATATATTATATAATTATTAATATTATGTTCAATCCACTCATTTGTGGAATCAAAAGTTAATGCTAAATGTTGGGACAGCATACCTTTTTTTGGAATAGTGATAATGGATGTTTAGTTCATTGCTTGGTTTGCATTCAATTGTATTTAGAGGGGAACATGTTGATAGTTAGATTTGTAGGTATTTTGAGAAAAAAGATACACTTGTTAAAGTTAAACAAGTCTTTTTCATGCCTAATGTTTAAATGCCCCTGCTTACCCCTGTATCAAGTTTTAAATGTAACCGGCATCAAGTCAATCATGTGACACCACAGCCTAATGATTTATGGATATATCATTTTACATTTCTTTTATCTCTTTTTTTTTTTTTCAAAATATTGACAAATGTCCTAATTATATTATGAAACAATTTTCAAATGTGAACAAGAATTTCAGCAATTTCAGTGGAGAGATTAGTGCTGCCAAATTTACCACACGTAAATGCATCAATTTCTCCCAAAATACATAAAGTAAGTGACTGTTTAACTAGGAGGAGTATAGAGTAGTAGTTCTAGTTTACTAAACAGTGTGTAAACATCAGTGTGATCGTATTCTCCAGGTACCAGCCAAGACTGATCACACCAGTGTGATTGTACACATCAAAAGGTTAATCATCAGTTAGTTTGACAGAAGGTTTGATATTCTGAGGTTACCACTGCACAGAAAAGTAGCACTCATAATATTGGCAGCTTTATCAACAATAATAATGACTGTTCATTCATTCATTCATTTTCTTGTCGGCTTAGTCCCTTTATTAATCTTTGGTCGTCACAATAATGACTGTAGATTCACTCAATAAGCAAAACAATTATTAACGTAGTTTGAGCTATTGAACAACAAAACATTGTAGTTATAAAAATGTATTTGCTCAACAAAAGTAAACACTGTTCAGGTAAAATTCTGAAGAAATTCTAATTGATCTCATCGGTTCGAAACAAATATTCTCTTGAATTCAATTTGTCTAAATTATTCATTCATTCATTCATTTACTTTTCGGCTTAGTCCCTTTATTAATCAAGGGTCGCCACAGCGGAATGAACCGCCAACTTATTTAGCATATGTTTTACACAGCAGATGCCCTTCCAGCCGCAACCCTGACACTGGGAAACACCCATGCACACTAATTAACACACATACACTACAGCCAATTTAGCTTACACAATTCACCTATAGCGCATGTCTTTGGACTGTGAGGAAACCCACGCAAACAACGTACAAACTCCACACAGAAATGGCAACTGACCCAGCCAAGACTGAACCAGCCACCTTCTTGCTGTGAGGCGATTGTGCTACCCACTGCGCCTCGGTGACACTTTGCCTTGCCTATATTAAGCTGATATATTTAAATGTGTGTCTTAATTATATTTAATTATGAGTGAAAACAATTATTTAGACATGTATTTATTTAGTGTAGATGAAATGATCAAATATTGAATGTTTAGCTACACTCAAGACATGTTGAGAAACAACACAACAATCTAATCAAGAGGTGTGTTTTTGAAGATGTTAAAGACATGAGTACCGCAATTCCCAAAATGTCACGAATATGAGTCTGCAGTGCATTAAAAAAGCAATAGCAATGCAAACAGATCCCTTTTCTGAGAACATTGATTTGTATCAACATACAACTGTGGCTTCACTCAAAAATATAAATACATTATAATGAAAAGATTATTTTACAGAACAAAATCAAAAGGACAGGAAGTGCATGTTTTGACCAGAGGGAGAGACAGAAAGAATCTGCACATGGACTTTTTAAATGAAAGCCATGTTCTCAACACAGGCCTCCACTGCAGGTCTGCACACGCAGGATAAAGCGAAGCAGATGATACGCATCACACCCTGTAAGCACAAATCAGATACTTGACAGAACTTGCTGTTCCAATCACTGTTCACTAAATATAATCTCAAACGCAAACTAACTGAAGCTTCGAATGCCTTATTTGTGCATGTAGGCATATGTTATACACTCACATTATACACTTTATTAGGTACATCTTACTAGTACCCCTTTTGCCTTCAGAACTCCCTTAATCTTTCATGGCATAGATTCAACAAGGTTCTGGAAATATTCCTGAGAGATTTTGGTCTACATTGACATGATAGCATCACACAGTTGCAGATTTGTCAGCTGCACATCCATGATGCAAATCTCACGCTCCACCACATCCCAAAGATGCTCTATTGGATTGAGCTCTGGTGACTGTGGCGGCCATTTGACTCCAGTGAACTCTTTGTCATGTTCAAGAAACCTGAGATGAATCGCTCTTCATGACATGGTTCTTTTTCCTGTGGGAGGTAGCCATCAGATGATGGGTATACTGTGATCATAAAGGGATGTACATGGTCAGCAACAATACTCAGGTAGGCTGTGACATTGGCACGATACTCAATTGGTACTAATGGGCCCAAAGTGTGCAAAGAAAAAAATCCCCCACACCATTACACCACCATCACCAGCCTGAACCATTGATACATGGCAGGATGAATCCATGCTTTCATGTTGTTGATGCCAAATTCTGACCCTACCACCTGAATGTTGCAGCAGAAATCTAGACTTGTCAGACCAGGCAACATTCTATTGTCCAATTTTGGTGAGCCAGTGTGAATTGTAGCCTCAGTGTTCTGTTCTTAGCTGACAGGAGTAGCACCCGGTGTAATCTTCTGCTGCTGTAGCCCATCCGCCTCAAGGTTCGACATGTTGTGCATTCAAAGATGCTCTTCTACACACCTCGGTTGTAACAAGTGCTTATTTGAGTTACTGCTGCCTTTCTATTAGCTCGAACCAGTCTAGCCATTCTCCTCTGACCCCTGGCATCAACAAGGCATTTGCACCCACAGAACTGCCGCTCACTGGATATTTTCTCTTTTTCGCACCATTCTCTGTAAACCCTAGAGATGGTTGTGCGTGAAAATACCAGTAGATCAGCAGTTTCTGAAATACTCTGACCAGCCCATTGACACCAACAACCATGCCACATTCAAAGTCACTTAAATCACATTTCTTCCCCATTCTGATGCTCGGTTTCTGCAGCAGATCGTCTTGACCATGTCTACATGCCTAAATGCATTAAGTTGCTTCCATGTGAATGGCTGATTAGAAATTTGCATTAACGGACAGTTGGACAAGAGTACCTAATAAAGTGGCCGGTGAGTGTATATACGTTCTGTGTATGCTATATGAAAGTCATTTGAAATTTGAAAGTGCCAAAAATGGAATTTTGTAAAAAGGAAAAGAAGAAACATCTCTGGGTTCCCAAAAAAAAAAAACTTTCATTTAAAAAACTTTGCACAATGGAAAGGTTCCATGGATGTTGAAGTTTCTTCATCGAACCATGCTACTATAAGTAATGCTAATAAAAACCTTTATTTATGAAATTATATAGCTTTAGTGAACAACAACAAAAATACCAGTAACCTGGTCTGTATTATTTTATGGTGTTCTTGTTACAGAGTTCCTAAATGTACCTTATCCTAAAGGTGTCAGGATATGGTAATTAGGCAAGTTATTGTATAACAATGATTTGTTCTAGACTATCGAAAAAAACATATATATAGCTTAAAGGGGCTAATTATTTTAACCTTAAAATGGTTTTAAAAAAAATTAAAAACTGATTTTATTTTAGCCGACTTTCCCCAGAAGTAAAAATATTATCAGACATACTGTGCAAATTTCCCTGCTCTGTTAAACATAATTTGGGAAATATTTAAAAAAGAAAAAAGAAATTCAAAGGGGGCCTAATATTTCGAACTTTAACTGTACATGACCATAGTATTTGTTGTTACTGCTATGGAAGTCAATGGCTTCAGGTTTTCAGCTTTCCTCAAAACAGCTTCTGTAGTGTTCAAGAGAAGAAAGAAAACACATGAAAGCTTGGAACCACAATAGGGTGCAAACATAGTGAGTAAACTTTCCTTTTTGGGTGAACTATGCCTTTAAGCCTAATCCTATCATTTAGTAAAATAAAGTAAATTAAAAAATGTTACTGATATTTAGATCTCAGAACTGTAGCCTTACTAATCTAAAAAGATCTGCCAAAAAAAAGAAGTAGAAATCTTCAGACATTCTGGTTCAGAGACATTAGTATGACTTTGAAAAAGCAAGGTGAATCAAACTACATCTAGAGCAGCGTGACAGAACAGTCTCTCTGATTGAGTGAGCAGTAATGTTGACGGACAACCAAAATCTTGTGATCTGACCCCAAAGACAAAGGTTTAATAATATATATAGAGGAGTCTGGATTAAAAAGACACCACTCTGCATTTTTAATGTAAATGTGTGTCTGCATGCTGTTAAATATGAATGATCCCTGTCTCACCTCAGGGTGAATGTGCAAGAATGAGAAGCAATAGTCTTCACTTTAGTGTGTGCACGCCAAGACTAACCAGTTTCAATCAGCCACAGTTTTAGTATAAAAGTCTCCAAAGTTCATATGTAATAAATGTCCTGTCTAAAGCACAAGGGCCTTAAGTGAAAGCACCCCTAAACTTCTGCAGCTCTGATCCTACGGGCTATTAGAAGGGCAAAAGAGATTTTAAATCACAACAACAGTGAGAGACAGAAAGAGAGAAAGATAGCTCTGCTTTATTTACACCCTGTTACAGCCACTGGTTGGCAGGTACTGATGGTGTGTGTGTGTGTCTGTGTGTATTTGTGTGTGTTTCAGTAGGGCACCGGGGCAGGGCTGAAAGGGGTTGGAAGGGTAATACTAGGGCTATCACATTAACCTGACTGGAGCTCCTCTAATAGGCAGTGCAGCTTAAATTGATATATCAATTTACTCCCCTCATGCAGAACTTCAAAGGCCTGCAGTCTTGTTCCCTTAGCCTTTACCCGGCCCACATCAATCTGCCTGTCTACACCACATGAGCCTCTCAGCAACACTGAGCTCACTGAACAGCCAATCACATGACCTGCTCCACAGAGAACACTTCAGACTGGCCAATCAGAAGAAAGCCATGAGGTGTACAATCTGCATATCAGATCTACACTGTATAAATCTACATTGATCCTGAATCTAAAAATCTGTCAATTGGTCAGGTATCTACCTTTCACCTTCATGACTTGCATAGAAAAGAAACATTTTAGTGACCTTATGTTGATTTGCTTCTCAAAATATGTCAAGAAATGAGAGCTAGCCAGCCTATCAGCTTTACATGCCATCAAAACATGACAGTGAGATTAATACTGTGTTTGCTCAAACTTTTTAACAACAGTCAAGTGTTAAAACAAGTTCCCTCTGTGATCCAGTATAACTAATCATCATTGAATGAGGCACGGAAAAAAAAAAAAAATAAAATAAATAAATAAATAATAAATAATAAATAATAATATATATATATATATATATATATATATATATATATATATATATATATATATATATATATATATATATATATAGTGATACTTGTGATATAGGTTATGTCTATTAGCATTGTATTTTAAATATACTTTATTCTTTTTCTTATGACAATACACAGAATTGACCATACATTGTTACAATACTGTGTTTATTCTGTTTATTTTTCATAAGTCATAACATGAACTCAGGCTCATTCTGAAAACATACTGCTATATACATCCCAGGAGGTATGTTTTTTGCAGTTTTTGTTTTCGCGAATCGACCCTAGGTCGATGTGTATGCTTTTTCCAGACGTCAAATTTCTCAAGCCTGCTGTTCTCTTGTAAATGCACTAGAGGCCGCTGTCGACCAACCAATATCCCCAATCACCCCCTTCCCTAAACCCAACCTACAATGTTTTTATAAGCAATCCAGAAAAAGAAAAGCCCACGTTTTCAGATCTTACCATGTTCTCACCCTGTTATTTACTTGTTTATTTTATTTTTTGTGTTTTGTTTCACCTGCTTTCTGGAACTGTTCTTTGATGGACTTGAACCCATAATTGCAGTCAACTCCTCTCTGCGTCTTAAGTCCGCCGACTTACATGGCGAGCTACTGGGCAAACTGGTATCAGTGGAAAAGCTGTCCACACAGAGGTAAGTGGTCAGCTGGTGGACCAAAAAGAAACAGAAGCCATCTGTGGCGTCATACCACCCCATAGTGTTTGTTTTAAAGATAAAATGCAGCCATACTTAGCTCTGGGTACATAATTCACACTCTACAGTAATGTATACAGGGGTACGTTTTCACAATGAGCATGTGTTGCAACCCATACATGTAAGTTTTTTTTTTCTGTAGCATATGATTTTTACTTGTGGACTTTTGGGGTTTCAGTTACCAGTATGAATAAAACAAGCATTCCTAGTGCCAATAAAAAAAGAAAATGTAATTAATAATAAAAAATCATTTTAAAGTAAACATACTGTATAATCAAAGTTTTCTCCAATTAAACACACTTTGGACTAAGTGTCAATTTTGGTACGACATATGATAATTGATATGATAATTGTAAGGGAGTTTGTATACTTCTCAGTTAACTGTATTTCATAAAAATGCATATTCACTATTAGAAGTTTTATTATTAGAACTATTATGAGTTTTTTTTTTGTTCTGTGGTACACAAAAGAAAATATTTGGAAGAATGTTGGAACCCTGACATAATTACTGACGTTCATAATAGGAAAAAGAAACACTGTGGAAATCAATGGCTACCAGTTGCCATCATTCATCAAAATATAACATTATTTTCTGTTCAACGGAACAAATGAACTCAAACTGGTTTGGAACAAGTCATAAAAGAATCAAGAACTAAAATTTTTGGGCAAACTGTCTTTTTAAAACTGTTTTAAATGTTAAAGTTCAGCCTTTTTAGTGTACGAAATAAGAGCAACTGGGTCCACTGAGTGACAAAAACCATATAAGTACTGTTTCAGCGTACTGGGTGAAACAATTGACCAATCCAAATCATGTACAAGTACACTTAATTAGCAACACAATCATGCAACCTAATAAAAGATATCAGCCATTAGATACCGCAGAGCTGATGTGCCTTTATTCAAGACCCATAAACAGGAACAAAAAGGCCGTACATTTGTTTTGACATGCACCTGTGAGCTGTATTTGTGTTAGCAAGACATTTACAACAGCTGAGATAGAAGCAGATCTTCACAGTTAGCTCCAGACTCTGTTCTTTTACACAGAATCAAACAACTCGTCTTCCCAGCACAAGCCCTAGAGGGCCATGATGTCATATCCAGTGTAACACCTTGCGGATGACTGACACGTGTTTCCCATGGAGAGACAGACACACAAACACGCAAGCGCACACAAATTGAAAGAGTCTTTGTTTTGTCTGACATCTCCCACCTTGTGCTAACCTGTTTTGTCAAAACAATTCCCACAGAAATTAGATGACACAGATTCGGGAAGATAAGAGCCTAAATCTGCCAGAACCAAACCAACAGTGACAAACAACACCTGCTTGCAGTTTTCGCACAATGCTTTTAGTGCACATATCGATTTACATAGAGCAATACTTTTAACTCGGTGACTGATTTGGACAAGACGGTAAAAAAATAGATTTATCAATGAATAGTGTTCTTAATTGCGCAATCTCAATAATAAAGTGCTGATATATGTCCTGTTCATACTAAAGATAACTATAACAATTTGTAATGAGAAAGACTTAAAATGGTTTTACTTGTAACAGAAAAGCAGAGTCCACACTATTATGATATCAATACTGATGGGAGATTTGTTTACAGCTCATAAATGATAAAAACATTCTCAAACAACATGATTTCATAAAGTATGAGGATTTAAAGCAGATGATTAGACTGTAGGATGTAAGACATTTCTAATGTCAGCCCAATGATTTCTTAGAAAGTAGAGGGTGTGCATTATTTTCTGAGAAAAAAAAATCAATAGACTGGAGCCAATTATTCCTCTTATACACTGGTAACCACACCTCACTACATTGTTTAGATGTTGTATTTAAAGACAATTTGACAGGTTTTTGTCCTCAGACAGAGCTTGTGTGTGTACTAGTTCTTGCATCTCATCTAAATCCTTTTTTTGGATATGATTTTGATTTTTTTATCAGAAAAAAAACAGTACTGTAAACAATAATTAAATATATATTACATTATATATTAGCCATAAAATTAAAACATTAAAGGGTTCTTGGTACTTATTAAAGTATATATATATATATATATATATATATATATATATATATATATATATATATATATATATATATATATATATATATATATATATATGCGTTCCAGACTTCAGGCTGTAATTGACTGCAAAGGATTTGCAAGCAAGTATTAAAACGTGAAAGTTGGATTTATGATTATTATTCTGTCCAATTACTTTTGGACCCTAAACAAGTGGAAGGCACATATGCAAACTTTGTAATTCCTACAGCGTTCACCTGATTTGGAAGTAAATACCCTCAAATTAATGCTGACAGTCTGCAATTTCACTAAACCATTGTTTTGGTGTATACAGCCAAAAATGTTAATAATTAATGATTTATTTATAACAATTACAATATGAATAATTATTCTTATTATTTATAATCTTTATTTATAATATGTATAATTTTTTTTTCTATTTCTAAAATAAATTCCTGAGAAGTGTAGGCAGCGGTATATTTTTTATAAGTTGTTGTGATAAACAGTAAAAACTTCTCATGGTTCTAACCATAAATGTTTATACTTGATTATACTTGTTCACACCATTCTTGTTATATTGGACACAAAATTGCAACCTTAAAAAGGTACATTTCACAGTGTATAATTTACATGTGATTAATATTATAAATAAGTCATGTAATGTTTGACAAAAGAAAACTATCAAGACAAATAACAGTGTAACTGTAATAATTATCCTTAATAGAAAAGATATAAGCTAATATATAACCCTGGACCACAAAACCCCTCAAAACCACTCATAACTCATTTTTTCATATGTATACATAAACTGACTACATAGGATTTGCACTGATGTATAGTTTCTTTGGCTTAAACAATATTTGACAACTATTTGAACATTTTGAAAAACAATCAAAATACATGAGGAAATCACATTTGAAGTTTGATATAATTACAGTAACAAATTTACATAATGTCTTCATTGAGCATGGTTTTTACTTACTATCCTAATGATGTTAAGAATACAAGAAATCTATAATTTTGACTCATACAATGTATCAATGTAACCATGGAGCATAGGATCTATTGTCACATATACAGTGGAAGTCAGAATTATTAGCCCCTTGTTAATTTTTTTTCCCCCAATTTCTGTTTAATGGAGAGAAGTTTTTTTTCTTTGCCATGATGACAGTAAATAATATTTGACTAGATATTTTTCAAGACACTTCTATACAGCTTAAAATGACATTCATGGCTTAACTAAGTTAATTAGGTTAACTAGGATGGTTAGGATAATTAGGCAAGTTATTGTATAACGATGGTTTGTTCTGTAGACTATCGAAAAAAAAAACAAGCTTAAAGGGGCTAATAATTTTGACCTTAAAATGGCTTTTAAAAAATGTGAAACTGCTTTTATTTTAGCCGAAATAAAACAAATAGTCCTTTCTCCAGAAGAAAAAATATTATCAGACATACTGTGAAAGTTTCCTTGCTGTTAAACATCATTTGGGAAATATTAAAAATAAAAAAAAACATTCAAAGGGGGGCGAATTATTCTGACTTCAACTGTATTTACCATCATTGTTATAGTTCTTGTTTATAGTGTGAACAGGCTTTTATCACAGCAACATAAACAAATATATACAACTGTCTACACTTCCCAGGGATTTTTATATTATTGATAAATTACAAAAAGAGAGATCATAAAGTGTCAATATGCTAGACTAAGGCTCCGACAGTCTGAAATGTTAGGCTGGATAAAGAGGAGAAAGGAGCGTGTTGTCAGGTGAGTTTCTCTCTCAAACCCACCTGATCAGAGAGTTTAGACAGAGGGATAAAAAATACAGCAAATATTCCAGGAAGAAAGGGAACCATTGAAGAGGTTGAAAGAGACTGAGAGAGTTGAGAGGATGTGGAAAAAGAGAAAGAGGGTCACAAAGTAGACGAGAGCCATGAATACAGAGCAGCCGAGATGTAAGAGAATTTTACAGCAGCTATTGTCTGTCACTCACCCTGTAGATGTGTGATCACAATTTCTCCCCATCAACTCTTTCACTTTCACCTGAAGTAACTACCCAACACAAATATGCTTTCTACCCATCTGCTTCTCTCACTTGGTCCTGCGGTGACACACACACACACACACACACACACACACACACACATACACATAGAGAGAGTCTTTTTTAAAACAGTGATAGCAGACGCTCATCTCCAACCTCATGTAGTCTAGAAGTATAACACGTGCTCACAATTCAACAATAATAAACAAAAATTGCATGTGGCTTTTGACAATTTTTTTGTATTTCTTTGCAAATCAGTTCAGTGCCCTGGTGTCCTTTGCATTTAAAGTCTTAAAGGGGTAGTTCACCCAAAAATTAAATTTTGCTCAATATTTACTCACTCTCAGGTATTTCTAGAAATTTTTTCTGTTGACCAAAAATAATATATTTTAAAAAAGAATGTTAGGTTAAAAAACAGTACTGTAGGTTGATGGTCCACAATTAGGTTACCAAGTTCTCTAAAATATTTTCTTTTGTGCTCAGCACAGAGGAAGCTGAGTAAATGATGACTTAGGGATCTATTTTAACGATCTAGGCGCAAAGTCTAAAGCGCATGGTGCAAAAGCATTAAGCGCATGTCCGAATCCACTTTTGCTATTTTATGGACAGAAAAATGTGCTCTGCGCCCCGGCGCATGGTCTAACAGGGTTGCGTTTATTCTCTTAATGAGTTTTGGATGTGTTTTGAGCATAACATGCATTAAACCAATCAGAGTCTCATCTCACATTCCCTTTAAGAGTCAGTTGCATTGCATTTGCTATTTACATGGCGTACTTTGTGGGTGGAAAAACTAAATGGAAAAACCGAATGCTTTACTAGTGAGAAAACAGTTAAACACACCAGCTGCAGCGCGAGGATAAAGAATGAGCCTCCTCCATTTGGCCTCTTTACTTTCTCTTTACTTTACTTTTACTCTTTACTTTTCTCCTTTACTTTACCCATGGATAAGGAGACGGTGTTGTTCGAATTCCATTAAAGACATCCAATAGCCCACATATTTAATTTTGTTTGTTAAGCACAAACATTTGTTTCAAAACTATTTCGAAATTCAGTTCTAATTTTCAGCAAACAAATAAATGAACAATAATAACGAGGTGTGGTGTGGAGTTATATCCAAACACATGTCCTATTCTTATGCCCCATATGGTGATGCATACGTCTCCAAAACCTGACAGGTGGACAAATCTAAACTTGTTTTTATTAAAACAAATATAAATATGCATATAATAAATAATAATAACAATCATAATAACATTATACTTATGCAAATTATCATGAATAAACTGAAGTGATTTTTATATTTATGTAGAAAATAATAATTTCTGTGACATTTTAATCCTTCAATTTTATTTCATTTGTAAAGATATAGATATTTGTGTATTGCTGAACATCCTGTGTGTATTAATCAATGTGCACACATTTTGGAAAACATTCAAACAATGTGGCACAAATCATGAAAATTACTGTTGTGCTGGTCTTGCACCTTATTTCAATTTGACCTTTTTATTTGACAACTATCTCTTTAGGGCATGTTTCCACTAGGGATGCAAACTATAAACATAATTCTAAATAATAACTATATAATGTCCAGATCAGAGTACAACAATGTCTTCTTACATTCTCACAGAATCAGGAGGAATTCTAATCAACTGTCAATGTTTTTTTTTTGTTTTTGTTTTTTTATCATTCATAATTCCAATGAATGACATCTTGTGAGACAGAGGCAAAATATCCAACTATTCAAGTGTGACGTAGGTCAAGAGTTAAACACATAACGGACACACAAACACACTCACAGGCCGGAACAAAATTAGCTAAGTGCTAAAACAGCTGTGCGTGGTCATTTATTCAGCAAACACACACACAAAATAACCTCACTTTACTGTAAACCATCAAGACCACCCACGCAAGCCGCAGGTTTGCAACAGATTTTGACCAGATGAGGGACAATAAACTCATTTAACAGCTTCTTTTCTTTGTATGGCAAGAGTTGTTGGAAATGATATACAAATATACAAATCATGTCACTTAAATGGATGCTGAATTTCCTTATCTTTGCAAATGAGATATTTTGTTGTTGAATATTTTTGTCTGCTGGTCTTAAAAATGAAAACAGTAGAGAGACATCAATAATAATAATAATAATGTCTGCGATATTTTATCATTGATTGACTATGGTGATGTTTGAAATATGAATGCCTCAACCAAACGTCTTCAGTCTTTAAATTCTGTTTATCATAGCACTACTGAACTGTATGCCAAAGCTGAGTGGCCTTGTCCGAATGTAAAAAGGTACACCCACTGGATGACTCTGGTCTACAAGATTCTCCTGGGTCTGGCGCCTTTATACCAGGGACGTGCGGTCAGGGAAGGCAGGTGAGGCAGTGCCTGTCATCATCCTCACCTGCCATCATAAGATGCATACTAATGACAAAATACATATTTGTCCACTGATCTATGCTATAAATGCAATTTCTGTATGATTCAAACGATTTCAATCATTTTATGATCAAAATCGCTGTATTTTGCGAATCTCCTTTTCAATTAGACGTCAGATTGCGCAATCCCTTGCAAACTGGCATAAGCGTACACATTTTGCTCACTCAGTGTATGCTAGTGTATGTTTTTAAACATTGTAGACATTTTTATTGTTTGTCCTCACTTTTTGTAATTTATTTCACGTATGTCTATGACTTATTTAGAGTTAGGATCTGACATAAAGCCACACTGAGAAGACATGAGGTGAGGCACGCGTGAGCTCACGGTTATTCTTGTTCAGTGGTTGCTCTTCTTCTACGCAGTAAAGTTCAATAGGAGTCCGTTATTTTACGTTTTGCTCTGACTGACTGCAAAAATTGCGGATATCAGCTAAAATTTTTTTCAAAATTGGACTTTCAATCAAACCGTAAATAAATTATGGACAACCAATGCCGGAGCTAAAGGACTTGCTTCAAATGACATGTGTATAGAAGGAATGTTTATATGATATCGGAAACACAATTGGTAGTTGGCAAATATATCAGGTGGATATGTTTGTAAATCTGACTTTTGACTTTGAAAGATTTAGAAGCCACAAACCTCACAGCACGTCACTGCTTTATACCAATTTTCCCTTCTTCATAGGTCAAAAAGCCAGTATGCCCATCATTCAAGTGAAGCTTATCATTTGTCTGTTCCCCAGGGTTCGAACTAAAATAGGGAAGCACGCCTTTAGTCATGTTGCCCTCTCATCCTGGAATACTCTTCAGTCTGAACAAAAAAAAAAGTCTGAGCTCATGCCAATTAAACCATTTCGCTCTATCCTTTATAACAAACAACAATAGTCCATTTCTCAATGTATGTGTTTTTAGCATAATGTAATGTGGTATAGCTGAATAACTAAACCATATTTTTATATTATCTTTACTTTTTATTTATTTATTTATTTTCATAAGTCGTGCATTGCAGACCTCTTGGCCAGATCACCCTTGTTAATGAGATCTTGATCTCAATGGGTTTTTTTATCTGGTTAAATAAAGAAACATATAATAATAAGAATAAGAATAATCATCATCATCATAATAATATATTATAAAAAATATAATTATAAATACAACTATGTATACATATATTATACATTCTAAATTAATTTATGAAAAAAAAACATAATAATAATGTAATTTTAGTGACAGAATACATTTCTTTATCATTTTGGCTTCGGTTCGTAGCTGCTATTATCATGATGTTCTTGTATTAAAACATACGTTTATTTTCATTCAAGCAACATATTGTAAGAAACACAATAATGAAATGTTTGACGAACCCTGTCAGTATTTCGAAAATGATGGTCCAGCACTTGCATTGTCCACAATGACTCCAAAAGTCAAAAGCCAACATGCTCTGGATCTTCTATTCTTCTTCATTCCATTCTGTCTTTTTTTCCCACTTAGTTCATCATTTGTTGGTGAAGAGCAGAAAGAAGGAATGGTACGGTCACTGATTCACCACAATAGGTGCCCATGGGGGGGATGACAGGAGGCACAGTTTGTGGGTGAGGTGTCGAGGCTGGGACAGCGCCAACTCCATGTCTTTAAAGCCATCACTGTTGTGCTATGCCAGGCTACGGGCCAGTGAGTAATCTTCACACAACAAATGTCACCAGGAATTCTGGGTAGCACAAACAAAAAGAGCAAGTCTGTGAAGAGAAGACAGAGGAAGTCAGACTCTTAACTGTTTCCATCAGCCTGTTTTAATATGCATTTTGAAGTATCACATCAGAAATGAGTGACAGAAATGACAAATGTCTGAAGAAAAAAAACATATATCACAAAAAAAAGCTTTTACATTCACTTGAGATGGTAAAAAAAGTCAGTTATTAAGCGATAACTAATTATAGTTAAAACTAATTGTATTCAATTCTTTTAAAAGAGAGTGTGATTAAAGATGAACATACTTTTACCCTTTTGTGATGTTGGGGATGTTTTCAACCCCTCTGGGGTGATTTTGAGTCTTAATTACAGCATAACTTTTTTTGTGTTTCATTTAGCAGAATGATTTTGGTGACAAATCTTATTTTGACACATATTTTGAGAAAATGCTTTAAATTTTTACAAAAACTCAACGATATATGGGATGAAAACAATCACCAAATTAAACTGCTGTAAAAATGCAATATATATATATATATATATATATATATATATATATATATATATATATATATATATATATATATATTTTTTTTTTTTTTTTTTTTTTTTTTTTTTTTATTGTTTTGCATGAATCTGTTAATAAACTACTCAATTATTAAAGAAATTACAGGTTTTTAACTATTTAATTGACAATTTCATATATGATGTCACTGGTTTGCTGTAATAAATTATGTATTTTCAGCATTAAAAAGTAATTGTGGACTGGATTTGTTTTTACATTTATCAAAGTCTTGGACATGTGAACAATTAGTAACAACATTGGCTTTCATGCATTGTTTTTGATTGGTTTTCATTTTCTCTTCTTAATTTACTGTTGGTGGCTTTTTTTGCTCCATTGACTTCCATTATAACCACTTTTTTTTCAATGCATTTTTGATGTTAGTGGTTTTCCCTGTTGGGAAGAGGTAAATTTGTAATTATTATTGTTGATCATCAACAGTTGGCACCATTAATACCTTATATGGAGTATAACAGCAAATTAAAGTGTTTGTATGTGTGTCTGTGTGAAAGTGTGAGAGTGACCTTTGGGCACTTACCCTGATGTGTCTGAAAAAAATCTAAATATGCATACTAGCTCTCAGAACTACATAAAGTAAATAAAAACAAAGACTGTGTATTTATGCACCATAAAATAGAAGTCTGTATATAATGGAAGTCAATGGTGCAAAAACAGCCACCAATAGTAAATTAGGGGGAAAAATTAAAATCTAACAATGCATCAAAACCAATGTTGTTACTAATCTTTCACATGTCCAATACTGTGATAAAAAGTTAAAAAAGCCAATCCACAATTACTTTTTATGTGGAAAATACGTCATTTTGTGTATTTTTTTTTCACCAAATCAATGACATAATTTGTGAATTTGCCAATTAAAGACTTTAAATCTTTTATTTTCCTAAACAATTTAGTAGTTTTGATCAGGACTGAGGTTGATTGGCAGATTTCTGCAAAATAAATTGAAAAAAAAAGAAAATTAATCCGATGCATTTTACTGCAGTTTAATTCAGTGGATGTTTTCATCCCGAACATAACAAAAGGGTGGTACATGTAAACAGTGCACAAGGGTTAATTGAAACTGAGACACTACTGTACATATACATTTCTATTACCATGTTTTACAGGACATTTTAAAGTATTGCATAGAAATGAGTGATGGAAATGCCAAATATATATTAAAAAAACAAATATAAAAAATTAACTCAATCTTATCAGACACACAAAAAAGACTTTACACTCAGTTGAGGTGTTTTTTTATTTTTTTAACCATAAGAAAGCTATATAGGTTATAGTTAAAAGTCAGTGCTTTAGCTATTTCTCCCCTCTAAAAGGACAGAGTGAAAAAAAAAATCTTTCATTGGAAGTTAGACGACACTATGTTTTCATCACGATGTTTTGAGACACAATGTGAAGTATTGTATCAGAAACAAATGAAAAAACAAAGCACAACACCTTTTATCATAAAAAACTGCATTTTTAAGCCCAATTGAGTTTTTTAAACTATATTATATATAATTAATATTTACATAATTTAACTATGTTATAAATAAATTATATTTCCATTAAACCCATGTTTTAATGTGCATTCTGTTGTATTAAATGAGTGCTGGACACATACAATTTTGAACAAAACCCCTTATATCAACTTGGTAGATGGATAAATTCTGATGTATAAAATCAGAAAAAAGTACACTGTGGTAAAAATAATATAAAATTAAAAATAAAAGTTGTACCTTATATGGTACAGAAAAGACCTCTTCTGATACTGTTCTGTACCTTTTATGGTACAATTGAAATGAAGTACACAATTGTTCTAATAAAAAGGTGCATATGTGTTGGACAACTCCTTCTTTATTACAATATCTGTGAAAATAAATATTACATATAGGCATTATAAAGGTAAAGTAATTTCATGAATAATTTCTATATTAAAACATGAATCATCATTTAAAAGTAAATTATTAAAGAAACTTATAAACATTAAGTTTTAAGTTCTATAATAAAATAATACAAAAAACTGGTAAAACAAAACTATAGGTATTGTAAACTAAACGTTTAAGGCATTTTAAATAAATGTTTGGTAAACAATTTTGACACTGTTAAACAAAGTGTCTTGTCACTGTAGTGGTACCTTCATGGACCAGATTTGTACTTTTGATGAAGGTACAATATTGTATCTGCAGGTTTTAAAAATTAAAGGTACATTTTGGTGTCCCATGTCCTTAAAAGTACAAACTGCAATGGTACTAATTAGTTTCTTTGTCTTAAGGTACACTTCTGTTCCAAAAAAAGGTACTGCCCCAGTGACAAGTGTTTGTACCTTCTTTGGTACAACATTGTACCATTTTTGTCAGAGAGCATAGTAAACCAACGTGACTAATCGCATATTTCTGCTGATGGTGTCTTTCAATACGCATTTGGGGTTGTTTCTTGTTTGCAGACTTTGAAAAGATGTTGGAATGGAAACCCGGCTATTGATGAATGATTGACAAGGTCCCGTTTGTGTGTATGTCTCTCTCTTTCTCACTCCCTCTCAGTCTCTTAATTTTTGGCAGAAGTCTTGTAAAGTATTTTGGTTGACACTATTGCATGACAAACTGACAGTAACATTATATGATTTAATGATGTGCGCTTTACAGAAGCAGAGTCACAGCTCAGAGGTCTGCTTTCTCTTTCTGTCTGTGTTTCTCACGGAGCTCCTCTGTCGGCTGAAGCCCAGAGCAGGGCTGCTGCGGTGAAGCTCCCGTTACACTCCACCTCAGCCTCTCTGTCATCTCTGCTAAGCCCAGTGCACCCTGGGAAATTAAAGAACCCCACGTCTCGGTTTCTCCCATTGCCCTAATTAGCATATTTTCTGTACAATGGGCATGGTGTCTGGGATGTATAAGGACAGCCATTTAACTATATTTTCCTCTTTAAAAGGACAGTGCAAGTAATGATGGACCGCCCGCTCTTGTGATGTAACAAAACACTTTTTCTACTGCCAAAAAGAAAAAGAAGACATCTTGATAAGTCTGTCTGAAATAATAAAAAAAGTTCATCAATATGCTCAAAATATCTTGTTTTGTGCTTCATAGATAAAAGAGTAACACAGTATGAAATAATGGTCCATTAGTCAATTTTAATAAATTAATAAATTAACTAACATGAACAAACAATTAGTGACATGTTTATTTTACAGTTGAAGTCAGAATTATTAGCCCCCTTTGGATTATTTTTTTTTTTTCTTTTTTAAATATTTCTCAAATTATGTTTAACTGAGCAAGGAAACTTTCACAGTATGTCTGATAATATTTTTTCTTCTGAAGAAAGTCTCATTTGTTTTATTTCGGCTAGAATAAAAGCAGTTTTAAATTTTTTTAAAAACAGGTCAAAATTATTTAAGCTATATTTTTTTTCGATAGTCTACAGAACAAACCATCATTATACAATGACTTGCCTAATTACCCTAACCTGCCTAGTTAACCTAATTAACCTAGTTAAGCCTTTAAATGTCACTTTAAGCTGTATAGAAGTGTCTTGAAAAATATCTAGTCAAATATTATTTACTGTCATCATGGCAAAGATAGCTTGTGGGGGAAAACCGGAGCACCTGGAGGAAACCCACGGCAACATGGAGAGAACATACAAACTCCACACAGAAATGTCAACCGACCCAGCCGGGTCTCGAACCAGCAACCTTTTTGCTATGCGGCGATTATTCTACCCGCTGCGCCACCATGCTGCCCTATAATACAACTTACAATATTTAATAAATTGTATCTGTCTTCAAGACTAAAAGACATAGACTCTGTAAATCCTTAATACAAGAATACTCCACTGCTAACCAAAAGTTCAGAAATACACCGGTCAAAAGTTTGGGGTCAGTAGGATTTTTAAATGTTTTAAAATAAGTTCTCCTTCTCACCAAGGCTGCGTTTATTTCATCAAAAATACAGGAAATGTTGTAAAATTATGAATGTTATTGCACTATAAATTAACTGTTCAAAAGTAGTTTATCATTTAATTTAATAATTTATTTCAGTGATTTTAATGATGAATTTTCAGCTTCATTACTTCAGTCTTCAGAAATCACTCTAATGTTAATTATTATTATTATTATTATTATTATTATTATTATTATTATTATTAATAATAATAATAATAATGGTAATAATAATAATAATGGTAATCATAATAATAATAATAATAATAACAATAACAATAATAATGGTAATAATAATAATAATAATAATAATAATAATAATAATAATAATAATAATAATAATAATGGTAATAATAATAATGGTAAAAAGTCATAGAAGCAATAATGATTAGAGTAATAATTTCATTTGAAACTACATACGATAAGAAATCGGTTTTTAAAAATTGTAATAAATAATTAACAATTTAAATATTTTTTGTGCCACTTTGATGAACAGAATCATTTTCTTAAAAAAATTAAATAAAATAAAAATTTTAAAAACTGACCGATAGTGTACCTGTGTGGTATGTAAGAACAAACCTCATTGGTTTTTAGAGAAGCACAAAGATGTTGGAGTGACTTTCAAGAATGAGCCTTATTGTGTCAACCAAACACGTTTAAGCTTCAAGTATCATATAAAGTGTTTGTGTCTCTTCAGAACACTTTGATTAAACCACTCAACTCATATTGCAACATAAAGATTTCAAAGAGTCGCTGTTTGATGAAAATAC